>NC_056735.1:1698528764-1698571264 GCF_019279795.1 Protopterus annectens
GCTGTGCTATGAATGCCACAGCTAGGAAACCCCACCCTGTATGCACCACATGCCATGGATACCTCAACCAGACTACCACAGTCAACAGAACATGCTTGGGTACAGGTCTCTAACCCAGACACTGGCTATGGTATGTAATATATGTTGCATACATGCCAATTGTAGCACCTCACTGGCACTCTGCAAGAGAAAACCAGATGACTGGATGTTGAATTTAACTCTCACACTGGGGATCACTCATGTGGCATCAGTTGATAGATGGCCTGCTGAAAAATGTCAGTTGGTATGATAGCAGTGTGCCCACATGCCCTATTCTTCTCATCTCTCCATGGACATTAGCCTGGTACACACCTAGGAACACCTGGATCTATGGACCCCAGTACTGACAAATGTGTCAGCGTGCATTACTGAGAATAACAGTGTCTGTGTGTTTGTAAACTTTTAGTTGACAATATCCTGAGGGCCTTCTCACCCACTACACTCCCATTGCCATGCTTAGAAATGGCTTTGGCTGTAATTGATGTTAAATGTACCTTGTTATACTCTTCACCCTATGGGTTACCTGGAGCTTGCAGTACCAGCATAACACTGTTCTACAACTGGGTAGATAAGCATGGATTACCCTCTGAGTCCTGGCAAGTGTGTGTATGTGTGCGAGTGTGTATATTTGTAGGAGACAGCATTCTAAGGCCACATTCTCCAAATACAATAAACCTTGCCATACATTATAAGGGATAGTGATGTTGACATTAGGAGAGCCATGACAAACCCTCACCCTACTATCCCTGAGGCATGTGCAATAAATGCATATCCCTGTAGTAGCACTGATTAGATAGACAAGGGGTTGTATTGCAGTCCTGGTCAATGTGTGATTGTGGGTATGTCAGAGCATTTTCATGGGTTTCAGTGAGTACAATATCCAGTGTGGGGTGTGGGCAATATTTATACTGTCTTTATACCACGGTACCCCCAATACATGTCCCAAGGTCCACTGTATGAGGACCGCTGTCACCATCAACCATACAAGTAACTGATTACACTATCCAGCCCAATGATGCATGTGCTGTGTGCAAATTCTCTGTAACAGAATGGACTCACTGACAAGGTAGTTAACACTGCTAAACCCAGGTCTGTCAGATGTGTCTATGACTGTTATGCGTTTGTCAATGTGTATATGACAGTATGTCATACTATGTATTGTTCATTAACACCCAGTACATCTCCCATTACCATACTGTACAAGGCCTGGTGATGTCCTTCACTTAACAAGAAACTCGGGGCACACTTCTTCCCAAAAGCTCTGTGCTGTGTGTAATTAAGGCCAAACACATTAGTAGCAATAAGTACATAGGTAGGGGTTCTACTCTCAATGTTGGCAAGTAAGTGTGTGTCTATGTGAAGGGATCTACTTCAGTTTGCAGAAAATACATGTCCCAGGAGATCATTTTCTGAGAACTAACTGGCAAAAGCTAAAATTCCAAAGGAATCATCTTGTGGAAATGCATTCCATCAAAACTAGTAGTAGATGTGTAATTGCCCTCTTCACCACTGTACAGCTATACAGCGATACTGGAGTTGGTATATATAGTTGGGTGTGGTTGTTGTGGGCACAGCCACCCACATTGGGGTTATTGTTGTGCATATCCCCCCGCTTAGTCTGCTGTTATACTGTACAGTTTATGTTAACAGGTTAAGTAGTTGTTAATCACACTACATGTGGTTTTACACCACCCCACACCCTCCAAAATGGGAGGCTGTGCCACCCATACCCACACACCTAATTTTCACCAACTCCAGGATTGCACTACATTGGGGAAGAGGACATATACCCTGCCAGCACCATCGTCAATGACATTAAACTGGCAGACTGATTATTTATTGATGTGATGTTATGCCTCTTTGGTCTTGGTGGAATTACATAGGCCAAAATGAGTTCACTGCAAAATTAAGTACATCCATGTCTACAGTATTGTTTGTGTATTGCATCAACATCAAAGCCTCTGTGTCTGTGTGTTATTCAAAAACATTTGATGTGTGCCACCCAGTACACTTACCATTGTCCACTGTAGAAGAGCTGCTAACATCAACCACCATGCACTTACCTATATGCACCCCTCAGACCTATCAGCCATGTGGCACATGCAGTACCTGTTATACAGACCTTTTACTTGTATTCAGCTGTACCCAGGATATGACACAGTCAATGTGTCACCATGGTGCCACACCCCTTGTAGGAAAAGACAGCAGACCAACATCCTGCTGACACATAGATACCTACAACACAAACTGAAACATTATGGAGACCACAATCAGTCAGTGTTAATAACAGCTATAATGCATCATGGCTGGATAGCAACACACCCTGACATATAAGCCTTAAAGATTCCAGCTGAAAACATGTTAAACAGCATTACATTGTTAAACCTTAGTACATTCACCCTGTGCATCAGAACCATATTAGCATGTTCCTGCATTGATGGTATGGATGACAGGGATGTGGTACAGGTATCATCATATGCACAGGGTGTGCTGTGGGTTTGCCAAAGACCTAAGCTGAGCTGTTTGCTTGACATCATGTGTGTGTGTTAAGGGTTTCTTTATCAACTGGTCTGTGCAGATGTGGTGTGTGTAGGTATGGAGGTGCCCTAGCTGTGTTGGTGATGTGTGTGTATATGTATGCACACAGTTCTGCCATGTGGCTGCCCTATACAGGGGTTTGTTGGACAGCTGCAGACCGTACAAGGCAGGGTGTACAGTTCACCGTGACTGGCCATGGGCACAGGAACTGTGCCTGCCAGAGGTTCCATGGGCACTACCAGGTAGAAGCCCAGATATGTTACTCTCTCCTGATGATGACAATTGCCCGCTGGATCCGCGTCCCTGTTGGGACCTGCCAGGACCACATGCACTTGGCCTGCTGTGTTGTGATGTGGGCAGGACACCCTCTGCAGTGCTAGTGCTGGTACTGCCACTATGGGAGCAGCTGTGACTTGTTGCACATCCACATAGACTTCCACCTGTTGGTGTTGCTGACCTACGTCCATGTAGCTGATGCCCTACTCCCACCATATGCTCTAGCACAGACACCATACGGTTGAGGATTCCCACCATCTCATGCAACCATCTATCCAGGATCTCTGCAAAATAATGGTGAGAACCTGCAAGATCACAGATGTTGTCAAGTACAGCAGAATGAGTAGCCCTCTGGATCCTCAGACTCTGTCTGGTGTAACATTCCATACATGCCTGTGCCTCCATGATTGCCACAAAAATGCGTCTGGTGACACCTGCTGTAGCACTTCTGCCAGGGTCATGATGGCCAGCAGCCCTCCTATGAGCCCTCCTATGAGCACCTCTGTACATCTGCCTGTGTAGTACCTTGCCAGTCATCTGGCTATGGCTGCTGTGTACAGACACACTTGCCATAGTCCCCACACTGTCCTGTCCCATGCCATCACCCGCCAACTGTCCCTCATCTATGGCCACTGGTGATGGGGTATGTATGGGCATTGTGACTGTGTGCGAGGATGGGGTGGATAAAAGTGGGATGTCAACCAATGGCACAGCTTCAGCCCCTGATAACCCTGCCTGTGCCTCACTATCATCATTGTCAGAGTCTGTATGGACACTAATAGCAGTTTCCCTGCAGAAGGGACCCTGATCCACCTCGCCACCTGTGAGGGGAAAGCAAAAAATGTAATTTAAGATCTCTGCATTATTGCTTACCTCTACACACACACACACACACACACACACACACACACACACACACACACACACACACACACACACACTTACAGGTGAGGTGGCACACAGATACTACTCAGACCTCTCATTACCCAACAGTCAACATGACATATGGCACTCAACAGCATGCACTGCAGTTATACTCAATCCTTGTTACCAACATTATACATCTCTGTGATGCATGAGTTGTGTTAGTAGGTGATGCCCCTTCCCCTGGAACACACTGCACCCATGTACACAGTATTGCTGTGCACCTGTACAGCACACTGGCATGTATTGTGCACCATACCTCACAAGTATACAGACCATTGTTGAATGTGTATATGTGTGGCAGTTATTTTTACTTGGTTGCTCACAGCCTCTCTGTGTTTGTCTGACACATACCTGTGATGATGTGAGGACTGATGTCAATAGTTAATGCCTGACCTCTGATTTGCAGATCTCATCCTTAGCAGTGCATGTATGAGCAATAAAATCCAATTACACTAACAACCTTCAAAGCTTAATGTGGATATGAGGAGTGTACACACCTTTGTTGACATGCCAGCCTCTTCCATGATATGCGATGTGGCCACAGTACTGCATATATTAACATTACACACACCTGATATGTGACATGTGACCTGTGCAATCAAATGCAGGATCAAACAAATGTCATGCAGATGCTGAATTAGATGCATACAATATATGGGTTGCATAAGTGTGCACACCCTCACCACAAAGTTTGCTGCAGCACCTGTTAAGTTAACTACATCAGTCACTATTCCTGAAAGGGGTATACTAGCATGGCCCATCTTCAGTTCCCATTATTTGGGTGAAATGTTTTTTGGGAACAGATTGCCCTTTTTTTTTTAAGGTGAGAGTGGGATATTGGGGAAGGATAGTAGGTATATTTGAGAAGGTAGGTTGGGTAGAAAGACAGAAAAGACAGACAAGACAGCATACAGGGGTGGTATATGACATGTGGGGGGGTAAACACCTTGGAAGGGGTGGGGTGTTTGGAAATCGGAAGCCCATAGGCCCACAAATGGAAACAGTAGGACTGAGGTGCCCACCCATAGGCAGTCACCACTGCACCTTCACGGCCCCAAAGGTGGATGTGCTGGGGGCTGAGCAGGAGGGGCAGGCTGACCCTCTAATTGTGCCACGCAGCCCTCAAGATAGCATAGCAGATCTCCCAATTCTCTGTGGAGCTCCCTATGCACCAGACCCCAGACCTGACTTCAGATGACAGGATCCTGTCCACACCCACTCCTGGGGGGAGTGAGCCCCATCCCCTGAGGCAGTGCCACCCAAAGGTGGTGCAGAACCAGTGGACAAGGAGGTCCCGGGGTGGGTCCCAGATGTGCTGGGGCCAGGTGCCGCAGCCAGATGAGGTAGGTGAGGTGGGTCCGTTGAGAAGGGCCTTCCCAAACATGCTATGGTTTTGCAGTTTTGGAACAATCCCAGATTAGTTATAACAGCATGCATAGATATTCCCATTGACCCAAAACACCAGATTTGGAACAGTTGTATAGCAAACAGAACACATGCATATATGGAACCACAGTGGCCATTACAATGGCATGCAGGTTACATTGATAGCAACAGTCCACCAATGATAGTATTTCAACATGGAACATTAATAGAAACACATCTAAATATTTGTTGAACAATAGGTCATATGTCCCAGCAGTAGGTTTGGTGTAAACATACCCATTGATTTGTTTGTTTAGATTATTGTTGCAGATATGGTGGTGGGGGGGAGAGATGTCAATTAACACCTTAAATATCCTTGCAGTACTCACAACTTTAATGATCATTGCTCTAATCATTACTCTGCAGGTGTTATTACAATACCCTATGGCCTTGGTTTGGGCAGTGGTATGTTTGTACACAGTGTATACTTCAACTGTCTTATAGCTAAATTCTACATCTCTTACCTTGTAGACCTGTGGAGGGAATGTTTGTTAACACTACCTGACTGTTTCTACACATATTCCCAGATTCCAAGTTAATATTATGCACATACCTCTCAATCTCTTAAAGCACACACTCTGGACAAAGCTTGATGACATGGGTGTGCAAATAGGGACATATTTTGAATATTGCTCTCATAAACTTGGAGAGTTGCTAGATTAACAAGATATGTTTTAATATACATTTTCAGAAGGCTTTGAGGTCTGAAAATCAACTGTATGTCATTATTTAGTGATTACAATTCTGAGATCATCTCACTGATTTGCCAGGGGAACAGAGGAACAGGCAGTAAATATGAGCTAATTATCTGGACATTCTGCAAACATCTGTAAAGTTGAGAGGTATGATTATGCATACAGCTTATAACTACTCCCAGGATTCAAATCATGGCTGTGTCTGCTAAAAATACAACCATTTAAGTTTCATCAGAGTGTGCAGTTTGAATACTACTATCTTTTTAGTGTTTTCTGTCTAAGTCTCTCTTGGTTGTACAATCTGATCCTGTACTTACAACAGTCTTATACAGACATTCCTAGACATTTTTTATGTAGCACAGTGTGGGCAACAGTGGTTAACACAACATTACTATTCAGAGAATGCAACAATAAATGCCATACAATACCAGAGTAACACAACCAGTCCAGGATTTAGAACTTTATTGCCATTGGCAGTTACAATTTTATTTAAATATGACCTATATGGGACTATTACTGTCATATTGTCTGGTTTATTCAGTACAACCCATACACAGTTCTTATACTGCCAGGTGACTTTCTTCTACTTTATATTTATTTGGTATGACTACTACGAGCAAGATTGTTACTCACCAGCCTCGCAACACAGCCTTTGCAACCTACTAGCTCGGGCTTCCTGATTTACAGCCTGCTCAGCTGCAGCTGTAAGGGAAATAGAGAAATATTTAGGCATACCTATCCATCACATACACAGGCTGGACATTAGTAAACAGTTATTGGCATGACTACTTACACACTGCTGGGATATCACCCCTCTGCCTTGCTTCTTGGACCCACTTATCCAAGAAAAAACTTATCCTTTCTCTGCTTCAAGTCAGCATAGTGGTGCTGGACCTGCTCACCAGTCCGAGGGATACCAGTGGCACTGATGAGATCATGGGAGAGATATTCCCAGGCTTCTGCTTTATATTGGGAGCTTTGGCACTGGCCTGACAGCAGTCTCTCATCATGGTTTTGTACCAGGAGTCCTACCATGACCTTAGACTCCTGTATGCTCCAACGCTGCACACGGAAGCACATGCCCTCACCAATTCCTGTCCTACTACCTACGGTGGGAAGCTGCAACCAGTTATGAGCTGTATTCCTGCCTGTGGGGTTAAATGCGACCGATTTCCTGCCCTTTGCCGTGATTGGGTGGTTTTGAATATGCTGAGCTAAGCTAAGCTATGGGCAAACCTGCTTAGCTAAGGTTGGCAGTGCTTAAAGGGGCAGGTTCAGCACTGCTTACCAATGGGCAAATCCACTTAGCTGGGCTACTCATTGCTTAGCAGTCATTAATGAAAACAAAGCTCCACACAAACTGTAATATCCAAAAAGCAGGAGACCAGGATCCAATCCACACAAACGTTTATTGAGTGCTTTCGTCTCTTTCTTCAGAATCATTCTGAAGAAGTTTCTATTCAAGAGACGAAGGACTCAATAAACGTTGTTTGTGTGGATTGGATCTTAGTCTCCTGCTTTTGCTTAGCAGTCATATTTACACAGTGTTTACACCTGGTAAACAGAGCTGTGCAATCCTTAGCATTGCTTATTTTTTATTTTATAGACTATCTGCTGTATGGGATTGATTCATCGTTCATTACATATTATAAATTTGTTTACTGTCCCTGACATCCCCCAATGTGCTTTCATTATATTTATTCATGTGTGACTATACTGTATGGGGCAGTTGTGTTTATATGGGGGTTTCACAACTTTATTAAACTGACACCTCACATCTGGACCTGCTACAGTACTCTGGTTAAAAATATATGTTATTTAGCAGCTAATTATAAAAAAAAAATGTTTATATACTGCTTTCACATGTAAAATGCAAATTGGTTACAGTGGGGATCAAACTAGGAAAGGCTGTTCTCAAAACATACACTCTAACCACTACACTATTGCAATACTGCCTAGGCTGGATGTCTCTTGCTATTTAACTTCTTGTGCTGTTGAAGCGGGACTAACCAAAGCTAAGCAACGGGCACACCCATGCAGCTATGCTTAAACTTTATTGAATGTTAAAAAAAATTATTTGTTGTGTTATTTTACTTGTACCCTTCAGAATAACCATGCTAATGCTGAACCTGTTATTTTATCAACTTTCTGCTTTGTGGGATGATTGTCCCTTTTGGCTTTGTCCACGTTCCTTACTCTGACGGGTTGGGATGTATGCGCTATGTGCTTATGCTAAATGTGTTAATCTAACAACATTTGTCTTGGTAGGGACGATTGTTCTTTATGACTTTGACCAGATTTGTTATCCTGATGGGTTGGGGGTGTTACAAGCGTTCTCGCTCATTTTAAATTGCTGAAAGGCAATTCTGGAGTGCAGGAGGCTTGTATATTGTGAGAGCTCTGCTCTCAGACACAACCCCTGTGCTTGTACACAGAACAGTGCCCGTTTTACAGCATGGCAGTGCGCCTTCATACATATGCATGGCGTGCTACCGTGCTGAACAGGAACAGTCCCTGCCATGCAGGAATAACTTATTCCTGCACGGCTGCTTGCTGAATCCCAGGGGAAGTCTTGTGGTTTTGAACCTGAGGACCTGTGTTGAGCATGTTTTTGGATTGTTCTGAACCTCTTGTTTCTCTGGAAGACCAATGTCGCCACCAAAATTTGGACCGGGGACCTAAATCTTCATCAACAAATAAATATAAAGTGATGGAGGGACATGTTCATAACGCCAGCACCTCCCAAACCTCTGGAATAAACTACCCCAGCATGTTAAGCAAAGCTTCTCACTCTCTTCCTTTCACTATAAACTGGATGACTGGATGGGTATTCACAAATTTACTCCAGGACTGACTGCATAATGCCATCCTGAATGAAAGTATGATCTTAGGGAGGTTACTAGCAAGGAGAGAATGGTCATGAGACTCAGTAAACTTGGGATATTACTGAAACTATGATACTGCAGTTGTATATACAGGGTCATGTGATTAAAATAATATTCATAATCTTTACTAGCTACAAATACATATCTGCACTTTGTACTTTGATACAGAATCCTGGATATAGAGCTAAAAGTGTTAATATGCGCATAGACAGTTAGTAGCAAAAGCTCAAAAGAGTAAGATCAGGATTATTTTGCAAATTCTTTTGAGGTAAACATGTTTTCTTTAATTACTCACACAGAAATAGCAGATTACCATGCAGTCCTAATATGTAAAAGATGAAAAGCCAATGCATAAATTCTACAGTATATGTCTGCACTAAGTTTAAACTACACTACTTTAAAATTCCTCTAATGGTACTAATCTTTATGTATATGTACATATACTAGGGATTCTAAAATAGAAAAGGTGGTTTCTGATTAATGTTCACTGTATTACACAGTTGTTAATTCCGCTAATTTATACCTTCATGTGACAGATACCCAGCAAAGTAAATTGAAGACTTAAACAGCAGCATTGTTAAGTATCTTAATGAAAGACTGAATAGCCCTTCTAAGAAAATTATACTGAAGTAGTTTGAACCCTACATGGTACTTTAACAGTCTGGCACTAATGAATTAAGGTGCAATACAGGCACATTCACATATGTACAGACACATGCATACACACATACTCTGAATCACAAACGAGTACACGCTAGCACACGTGCGCGCACACACACACACACACACACACACACACACACACACACACACACACACACACACACACACACACACACACACACACACGCACACACACACACACCACAACAGCAACATACACATGAATTCATTCTCTCTCTCTTTTTTTCTGTGCACAAATTATTGATGGCAGTTCCCTAGTATTAAAAGGCTATCAGTTTGCCATCTGCTACTGGCTGGGCCTCATCTGGCCTAGGTAAATTTGAGGCCCTTTGCAGCTCAAATGTGAGTCTATGTGTCTTACGGGCAAATTATTAGAAGAAAAAGTGTTGAACTGCAATTAGACTTGACATGCATCACAAAAATGATTAACCTTTAGCCTGAAGGCAATGCAACCAACAGGAAAAGACGGAGAACAGCTTCCCAAATGTAGACATTTTGTAAAAGTTATAGAACTTAAGCTTAAGTTTTAGGCTGAAAATATATATGTCTGTGTTTTAAAACGCATAATTCCAGTTGTGACAGAAATGGTAAAATGAGGCAAATGCGTTGTGAAGTGTGAAACTCTTCAGTATGTATTTTGAAATGATATACTGTTTTGAAGTTGTATTTTATTGCAACTTAATTTGCAAGTAAATGTTTGCATGTTCTAAATTTATACACACTTCATGTGACAATCTCCGCTAAGATTTTAAATCTGTGGGTAGAATGCCTCATCAAAACAATTATGGTGTGCAGCATTAAAATATTTTTGCTGTGTGTTCAACTACTGCTATTATTCTTACTGATACTATAGAAAGATAACAGGGATAGAAGATGAACGCTATTACCACGTATTTTACTATGCATTCTAAAATGAGTGGAACACGGGTGCCAGATTTTCACTTATTTCACTTGAACTGTAACTATAGAACAAATTACAGAATTGTATATGTATATATATATATATATATATATATATATATATATATATATATATATATATATATATATATATATATATATATATATATATATATATATATATATATATATATATATATATATATATAAAATCCGTAAGTTGCAACTGTATTAACTCAGCACACAGGCATAAGTTCTTCCTTAGGAATTACAGTACAATAAAAAACAGCTTAATTTATAGGGACTGCGTTACTATGGAATATGAAACTAAGTACGGAAGGTCTTGTGTTTGTCATTAAGCTCTGAATGCATTGTAGGGTGAAAGGAAGAATGCACTGAGCAGCCATTTCGTATACTGTTTATTTTAGTGTCAGACTGAGTGCCATGATGCAATCTGCATGGCATTTGGGAGTGGGGGATGTATGTAACACCACATTTAGTTAATAGCAAGGTGGCACTATGTACCCTGTAGCTCAATATAGCATGGGTGGTACTCAATGAGGCTACTTAGTTTACATGTTATGTGGCATCTCAGGCTCTGTCCAAATATAAATAAACACAGGAAAAGCTTTGAGAGGGAACAGAATTAGTTAATTAAGCATCGCAATCTGTGACGTTGTATGCATTCTATTGCTGCATCCTCTTAGAGAATGCATTGGCTATGTCAAACTGCACACTACATTATAGGCTATATGTCCTGTACTCATACAGGAGGTGCTTAGAGGAAGGAGACGCTGGCAGGTACAATGCACTATATTCTATCATATATGTGCTACTGGAAACATAGTGGCATCTTCTTAGCAGGGTATCTGGGAACGCAGTTATATAATATCCTCCTCAGAGTAACACATTATAGAAAACAGCAATAGACAATAGATAGTATCACCACTGATCTATAAAACAGATATGCATCTAATAATAAAAGCGTTTCCAGGCCCAACTGGTGAAGTGTGCTTCTTCTATTTTGTACATTTTGTATGGTAATGAATACAGCTAAAACACTGAGCAGTCCAGACAGAATAATCTCAGCACCTGCATTCCAATGTAGATGGCTTAAAACAATTAAACAACTTAAAATCTTTATTTTTCTACCTTGAAAAAAATGTCCAACTGCATACAAAAGTTTAAAACAGACACAATAATGAGACACTGGCATGCTACAATGGCAGTTTGAGACTTGCATTTTGTTATGCCAACCCCATAAAGAGATTAAAATAACAAGTCCATGAACACATTATGACCCACTTCTCCTCTCCCTGTCCCCTTCAACAACAAGCACACAGATATACAAACAGGCCTGCCAAAGAAATAAAACTATGTGCAGGGCATAACAGAGTGAAAACATGACCCATTCCCATGCCAAACTATTTGATATGGTTGTTTCATTTAGAAGGAAAACAGAATGATAAATGGTTCTTACATCAACAAAGCGCTGTCTCTACCTTGTCTGTGTTATATGCTGAGCCTGGATAAGCAACATTATGGAAAGCAGAAAGTAATACTCTGTGGAATGTCAACAGGCTTTGGCACATAATATCAGTTTATACACAGAACAGTTACATCTTAGTGCCCACATGGAATCATTATTTGTTCAATCAGTATACTACAAATTTCACTGTTCTCTTTATATCTCCACATGTACCTCATGATTCAACCTCATATATTACAGAGGACTAACAGTGTATCCCCCAGGCATTTGGCACTATTGTGTCATATTATATTTTGGTCAGTGGAACGTATAAAGCTACATTATCCTACCTATGTTTCAGTAAGCTCTGAAAAAAAAATCTCTTCATATTCTCATATGTCAGCAAAGTCAGCAATTGACTAATAAGGTCACTAATATTTGGTAATTCCATTTTATAAAATGCCACAGATTCTACCACCAGTACTACATATAATTTCCTTTGAGACTACCATCTTTCACTCAGAGCAATAGTAGGAAACTGCATTCAAAAAAAGCAAATCTGAAAATCATAACTCTATACAACTGAATATGGAAATACATGGCAAGCCTTGAAAGGGTTCCTTGGGGCCATTAACCTAGTCATTACCTATGAACCTGTGAATTACTTCATCAGGCAACTGGTCTAATATCTTTATTCATTTATGGTTACTGATTCTGTAATACATTTTGTAATTTAAAAAGTGTGTCCTGCATCCCTCAATGGCCAGCTAAATAAAAAATGTTGGCATATTATTTCCTTATTAAGGGCATCTGGAGGAAAACAACATTTTTCTTTTTGAACTTAAAACTGGTAAACTTTTTCTGAAATAATATTTCTTTCTCTCTAAAGCAGCTGTTCTCAGTTTGATGCATTATTCTTGGAAATGTTTGGGACAGCATTTTTTACTTGCACTGTTTAGTATCACTGAATTGCTTTGTATCACTTCTGACATACAGGTAGTTTCTTTAGCTGCTTAACATACTTCATTATTGTATTCTGATTAATAATCTGCATAGTTTTCACTTTTTATGATCTTTCATATTAAAATGTGGTACTTACGTATTATCGCAACCAGAGTTTGGACTCACCCTCATTGCTAAATTTAGAGGGAAACTACTTCATGTTACAGTGAAATGGGGTGTGTAAACTCCAAATTACTTTTTATCACATTGCTTGTGAAACAGAAAGGGAACAATGGATAAAATACTCTTCATGGGAACCATCCTTTAGCACCGTGAGGGAATGGGAAGTTTCGTTAAGGCGTACTGTAGCAGCCTGCCGGTAAGAGCAGCTATTCAGGGTTGTGATTAATGTGTGTCTTTACATGTACATTTCTACCCATTTTCTTTTGGGTTGACTTCATGGAGGGCTGAAGTAAGGCGTGCAATCGGTTATTTTGTTTCCCTGCATTGATGTGTTGTTTATAAGTTGTGTTTTGGTATTCATAGGGCTGCAAACGACTGTAACATGCTTCGTTTCAAGACAGACTACAAAGACCATGTTGTTTACATGCCGTTCACTGATTTCTATTTTGCTGTGAATCGGTTTGCTGAAATGACTCTTCAGTAAGAGTAAATAGTATGATAATTACATTTCACCGGGGAAGAATCTGGGCTTATTTATGTGATAAGTGCTGAATTATTTCTCTTCCCTGCTGTTTTTCCTTTGCATTACATTACGGTGCTAAAGCGCTACCCAGGAAGAGGAATTTGGCCGTTATTCCTGTTCCTTGTTTGGAACCCACATGAGACAATAATGATTTTCAGTGCACAGACCCCTTTTCAGTTTACTATAAAGTCATTTTTCAATAATATCAGCAATTAGACCAGGTTCAAAATCTGGTTGCGATAATACGTAAGTACCTAAAATGTAAATAGATTCTGGTTCTTTTATTAATTTATTGAAGATCTGTTTGGATTACTTTGCATATTAAAAGAATCGCCATTCTAAATTTGTAAAGCCCCTGCATTCCTAGGTAACCACATTCCATATTGTAGACTGAACAGCAAATGCCCTATCAGAAAAAAATATTAAACTCTGTTCTTCTAGCTATTACTGACTACACACTTATAAAACTGCCTTTCTTGTCAAGGCTAAAAACAATCTACAAAATAATACAATTAACTTTACTGGGTTTCAGTTTCACTAGTTTTGTTTACAAACTACACATAAATCATGATCACTTTTCTTCTTTGAATTTTACTATTTATGATAACATAGATTGCAACATTACCTTTACATTCATTTTTATATCTTATAATGCTAAAACCTGCTTTGTCTTCCTCCTCCTTTTCCTGATAATATGTGTTTAGCTGGGCTATATGTTTGTATAGTTGTTGGAAAGAACCCAACAAAGTAGTCTTTCATTTATACTCATGTTGCCAAATGTTGGTACAATTATCCACAACCTTTTCTGTTGTATGGAATCTGGTTGTTTGAGTACATAATTTTTTTATCAAATTTTGATCATGCCAATCATTAGCGGACCGGAGTTCCGCTGTGGCGACCCCTAACCGGGAAAAGCCGAAAGACACAACAACAACAACATGCACAATAGAATGAGCTAATACATATTAATGAGCTTGTATAGCTTACCCAAAGTTTTGTAACTTTGGCGGTATCTATAATAAGAAAAGGTATAAGTGATAACTACCCACCTTCTCTGGGGCTAACACTTTTTGAATTATTTTAAAAGATCACAAACAAATGCCTATCACTGAAAAGTATTGATTTCATTGCAAAATTGCCTCTTAGAAAATCAAAGACAGACTTCGATGGAAATTATTGTAGCATTTGTGTAATTTTATTCAAATGTCCTTCTTCTGTACTGGAGTTTTTTTTTTCTTTTTGAGTTTCTTTCTTTTCTCAGGAGTTAGTACATATAGTCTCACTTTATTCAATTTTAATACAGAGGTGGGGACATGGAATTGGTGAAGAATTAAAGCCTTGAGGTTATACTGGCTAAGTATGTTGTTTACCTTCAAAAGGAAAGTCAGATGTCTGCTTTGAATCTTGATGTAATAGAAGTAACAATAAGCAATTTGAGATGTCAAGAACAGAAAAAAAAGGTTTTGCCCATCTGTTTGCTAAGGAAAGGGTATTAACTACTGGCTTGATCATTGAAATAACTTGATATGCAATAATCAGTGGTCATTCACCATATGCCATTTTGTTTGGTAAGTAATCACATATGGAATTAACTACGGGACACATTTTTTCATGAAATCCTGTTGCCTTTGATTGTGAGATATAATCCTTAGGTCTTCTCCGTCTCAGTTTGTCTCCTGGCAAAGGACTCATGTCTGAAAGTGTGAGTTTCTGTATTGTCAAATCTATATTTGGTTAATAACATGTATCATGTCATTCCTGTTTTACAGTGTTTTCCAGCTTCATTAGGAAAAGGATACAGTTTTTATATTTTTACAGACTGGACGTTTAGGAGGTCTTACAGATTGCCATCCTTCTGTTATTTCATTTATAACTTCATACTTTCTTTTTACATGACAGAGGTTAACAATTCAATGCTTTCTTTTCATGTTTGTCCAAAGTGTACTGTTGCTGTCCTTTGTTATTCATCCATCCAGCCAGCCAGCAAATGGGGTCAGGTTGTCATTTCAACAGTGACGATTATTTAGAACCAAGGTTTACACCACTGGGTGGCTAACCCTGCTGAGGTAGTTCTTCCCCAACACACACTCACAATTCATCCTGCTTTAATTATTGTTATATAGTTAATTAGGTTAACTTAATGAGCAATGAATTTTCAGTGGGTTATGTACATGACCATGAGACATAATTATTGACAGATATACTGTTTTTCTCAGAAAATATTATGGCTACTGTATCACTGAACCTGTAAATGGTATCCTTTATCTGCACTCTTTAATCCTGATGTCTGTCAGTCACCAGCCACCTCCTTTGTAATCATCTCATTTTCCCATTACTGGGATGAGGATCAACTGGCAGCAGCCATCATTCATAAAGCCATCAGGAGTGGTTCAAGTTTTTTTTTTTCCTTGAGTTGTCCTACCTCCTCGCGGATACTTGATTAAGCATTGGTGGGGAGATGTGTAATGGGTAGACTGTGCTGGTTGTCCATCATTTCTACAAGGCATGTTGCCAGCATGCAATCACACCCCAACTCTGAATCATTGGAGGAGGTTTTTCCAGTCTCCACTAGGGAAATTGCACTTTTCTATGTGCTTCCTTAACATATGCAACCCTCCTCTCGCCAAGGTAGAAGTGAGCAGGTAAAACATATCACCCCCACCCCTCTCAGTGCCAGGGTTAGAAATCAAATCCTGGGTACTTGGGCCACAGCCAGGGATCCATCTCTCTGTTCCACAGAGCCAGGGAAGTATTATCCTTTCTGTGCAATTTTGATTCACTGGTTAGTAACAGAAAGGTTAGTTCTTAGAAACTACCAGAGCTGATGTTCATTAATGTTTATATCTTTATTAAATAAAGTAGTTGGTTCTCTTTTTTCTTAGTATAGCTTTATCAAGGGGACATACTGCATCACCCTCTTTTACAAGACATGCTGTTGCTTCTGCTCTATGATACTGTTATTTGTCCAAATTTAAATATTTTGTAACATGAGTAAGTTTTTTTTTGTCATATCCCACGTTCTTGGAATTATTTGTTCTGACTCTGATAATCTATCTTTACATTCATCCTAATACTTGCCTTTCTGCTTGGTCTTTCACATTGCCAGCACTTATGGGGTGAAATTTCTTTCTTTTTGATAAACACTACTATAAGCCATTAATTATTCGCCATAACTCCTATCATTTAATAGTTTCACAACTTTTCTTTCTTGGGTCTTGTGTACTGCAAAGACATTTCTATTACTAATATATTGAGAAATTTAATTTTCTATTTGTGAATAATCATTGGTGTCCAATTTAATATGCATCCTACAAGATGGTTATAATGTTACTTCTTGTTTATCTGTATGGTATAAAATGAATTCAAATTTTCTGTATTCGTTAGATATCTCACATTATTGCTTAAATACACAGCTCAGCCTTATCAGAAGCACAAGTGCCCCTCTCTTTTGTAGTGTTGATGTAATTGATTTTAATTCAGTGTATTCTGGGTTCTCTGTCATTTTCCAGTTCCCTGCTATAAATCAAGTCATTTCCCCATGAAAAATTAATTATCAAGTTTGTTTCAGTTATTTTTATGTTTCATTGAAAAATGGCTTTTTAACATAGAAAAACACACAAAATAGTGAGGAGAAAGGATGTTACTATTGGAGACCCGATCATAATCCCTCTATAATATTTAATGCAGTTTTTCTCTCCTTTTCCCATTTAAAATAGTTCAGAGGTCCTCAGATCTTTTAATTCATTCAGAATTATGATAATTTGATTACATAAGTCTTTTTTTATTTTAGAGCAGATATTTTCTTAGGAATACAGTTTTAGATATGTAATAAGAAGCAATCTAAAATATGGTTATCGGATTTTCCTAATTTGTTCCTTTTTGCATGTCTGCCTCTAACTGCCTTAATTTTATCCTTAATTATACAGGTGGATTATTATGATATTTTCTGTTTGCAAATGTCTTCCTCTTTAACTTTGAAAGCAGATATGCAGTTGTTCAGTTTGTTTTTCTAAAGCTTTAACCTTTGTTTTGTCAATCATGGCTTTCTTTAAGGATATTTCATTTTTCATGCGAACTCCATAATCTAATTGGTGTTTCAGTTATAATATTTATTTTCATTTCACAGAGTACATACTTTTAAAAATGTTGTAGCTTACATTCTGAAATATTAAGGATTTCAGTAGTGCCCCCTTTTATGTGCATTTTACCATATGCTTTTACTCTTTTTTCACTTTAACAAATTAGTTTTCTATTTATAACTAAAAAAAACAGTCCTTAGTAGTATAACTTGTCACTTTAAGCACTCCTGTTTTACCTCTCATTTCAGTAGCAGACTTCTAATTATGGACAATGCAAAAATATGAAGAAAATCGGTGATGTCTTACAAAAGCAAGGAAAGATGAAAGGGATGACTGCTATACAAAACATATGAAGCACCTCTGCTTTCTTCTGTGTGCTGTTCATATATTTGATGGAACTAAAATAGTAATCTTTTTATGTAGAAAATCTTGGGTAACATATGATTTTTGGGCAGATTTGTTTTAGTTAATAGGCAGTCTACAGCCAGTTTTTATATGCTCCACAAAGACAGCAGCAGTAGCAGCACCCTTTGCTATAACTTCTGTCCTGGACATAATTGTAGTTCCAAACGGATATAAAATCAGTGATGAGTGTCAGGAAATATAAACAATACCACACTTTGTGTAACATCTGCCTCTTCTTGGAAGGCTTTATCAAGAAAGTACGATTGAATACTGCATACATGCTGTTTTAATTTTAGTGAGCCTTTGGTATTAAGTAGTGTGTTGGTGATTTTTCTTAACAGGTGAGGTGGCCAGTAGAGACTATAAGAACACTGCAGACAAAGTTTCACAACCAGTCCATCCATCCATCCATCCATCCATCCATCCATCCATCTATCCACTACCCCTTTTCCCATGTTTTTTTTTTTTTTTTGCACATGTGGTAGGGGTGTCACGTCAACAGTGGCATTCATCTGCAGACAAGGTTCACACTATCAGGTAGCTAACCCTGCTGCAGCGGTTCACAGCCAGTGACGTACTGTATATCCATTATTGTATGATTTCACAACATGCATTGTGTTGAAAATCTTACTGACACCCCCCCGCCCAAGAAAAATTGAGCAAGTGTATTGCTCATATCTGTGGACTGTTCACTTAAAGTTTTGGTTCCAGGGAACGCCTTTTGTTTGCAGATTTATTGGAATAAATTGATGTGCACTTAGCATGACCTAATGAATGATGTTACAAACTATACCTTGGAATGTTGCAGAAAAGATTTCTAACCACTTAGATATTTTAATTTGCTACAGATATTACTGCATCCATAAATGCAAAACACGTCAATACTCTAATTTTACATGTGACCACTCATAGTCCTGATGCCTATAGCATTGTCTATAGATTCTAAATGGAAATGTCTGGTAAAAAAAGGATTCTAAAAATGAATGGCATACTGTACACAGTGTTACTCTACCCCTGCTTTTGTTATTGTTATGCACATCCCATGGTAGTGTGAATCACACTGAAGAGTGGACA
This sequence comes from Protopterus annectens, assembly GCF_019279795.1. Lineage (NCBI taxonomy): Eukaryota > Metazoa > Chordata > Ceratodontiformes > Protopteridae > Protopterus > Protopterus annectens. The sequence continues at coordinate 1,698,547,808 of NC_056735.1, forward strand.
CAAACAGTGAGATAGGAATGGGAGATAGCTAAAGTCAGGAATTTGGTATAACATTCCAAAAATCATGGCTGCACCTTTACTGTGCCCTTATTCTTACCTTCTTGAGCAGATGTATCTTAATATAAACTACATTGGACACTTTTGATTATGGAAGGAAGAGCATTAGTTGTTTACACATATCTTGTTGAAACTTAGTTGATCTTGTTTATTAAGTGTACCTAGAGATTACTGGTATATAGGCCAGTACTTGCTATGATGTATGCACACCATTCTTTATCTTTATAAAAATATGAAAAAAATGTGGTAAATTGAAAAAAAAAGCTGCTTCAAGAATCCTTCCATTAAGAAGTTCATATTTCTCCCAGCCTATTTACTGATGGGTGCAAACTGTGTCTTTTTTTTTTCTGAAGTGCATATTTGTTACCTGGTGTTAAATGCATTGATATGTTTAGCAAGCCTTTATGACATGTAGCAGAATTTGTCCTTTGATTAACATCAAGCTGCTAAATAACTAACTGATATGGTATTTTGTTGAATGTATCCCACTTCTAAAAAGAAAATCTATGAAAATTTTTTTTGGAGAGTAAATCCATCTGCACCTACCTCCTCCTCACCTGTGAGGCGTCTGCATCTCTCATAGCCTCAGTATTTATATTACAACTCTGAGGTCATATACCCTTAGGAAATAATAAAAGCTAAGTATTTCCTCCTCTCTAAGATAACAACAACAGAATTATAATATATTAATAGCAGGGCTTATAGAGGAACAATTCCTCAAATCAGGATGGATGACCGGCCTAAGGCATCAGACTCGAGGCTAAATAGTTCTTCCCATGTGGGGTGTTTGCAGGGGCTTGGCCATCTGTAAAAATTATCATTCCAGATTTAACTCTAGTTGAATGCGACCAACTGGAAAAGTGCTATTTTGGCAACTTTGTTTCATGAGTTTCATGTCATGCAACCATCTGGCTATTCCAACTATCAAATATACCAATCAAAATTAATGAGCTCACCTGACCCTGGGTGAGATGGACATCAGCCTAAACATGCTGACATGAACACGGAAGTAAGCAATAGTAGTACTTTTATTGAGGAAATAACTATTATTTTTAGCATGTATTTTCCTCATATACCATCTACCATTTATGAATTGAATGTAAATGTAAAACTGCATAACAGAAGCAATAATGTAGCCATTGGGTGGAGAATAAAATATGACCAGTGCTAACACATTAAAGTTGACTGCATTTTTCAAATATTGCTTGCATTAGGAAGATAACCCAACACTGTGAGATAAAAGGTGTGTTGAAGCCTCTTGTGAAGTACACATTTCTGACGTACAAATGACACTCTCACTTCTCCTTTCTCAGTCTGATGAAACATACACCGACAGCTGTTGTAATAGAAGTGTATCAATGGTGACAGAACAGAGTATACATTTTAACATTAATGAGACATGACAGTCAGAATCTCTTGCTGAAATGCAGTTACCAAACCAATGTCTTTAAAATGGCAGGAAGAAGAATTTAGTATGACAGATGAAGTTTTGAATCTGGTATCTATTTCCGATATGTATAAGACATGGACTGGATCCAAAACAAATGCAAAAAGGAAGACAAGCTATAATCATGGAGAAGAACTATGATAACATAAATGCTAATTAGATTTGTAGAACAATGAGAATGCAAATATCTGTCTCTAAATGTTCTTAGTTAATGTTAAACTAAAATAATAATATATTGTAAAGTATATCTCTAAATGGATCACAATTCTTTGCTTAGGAATTGTATGTCAACCAAACTGCATTTACAAAATAATTTTTAGTGCATATAACTTAAAATATGTGCAGTTATTGCACAAAATAAATAATTCTTTATTTCTTGAAATGTAGACCTCAAATATATAACACTTAATTCATTCATGTTTTCATTTCATTTTATTTATTTTCCAGATATGGAAACTAGTCTGAATGCTCTGGGTCATATGATAATAATATTTCCAGGAAAATTATAGGATTGATACAAGAAGCAAAAGTGCCATTAATGCAAAGCTTAGCTACTTAATCCATTAAAGGGTGTCATGGCACACACAGTCCTTCACAATACTCATTGGGCACATGCTGAGAAGTTAACCCTGATGAAACCTGCCCAAACATGCCGACTTAAATACTGAAATAGAACTTCTTTTAACGAGGAAACTATTATTTGTGGCATACGTATGTTTTCTTCATCTAACCACTAAAACTGTGAATGAAATGACATACCTGTTGCAAGTTAAAGGAAATAATGAAATGATTGATGTCTTTTAAGTAGAAATGAAATAAAGAAGAAAACAACTACATGGTTAAAATCAGAAGTAATTCAAACTGGAATTACTGAAGAGTAATCAAATAGAAATGTTATGCTAAAAATACATTCCCTGGGCTTCATAAATACCACATTCAGAATCACAGCCAGACCAGCACTACTGACATTGTGCGCATGAAGAACAGCAATGCTAATCATATATGCATGTGGCCAGGCCGTTGCACATGATGGGGAGCCTCTTGTCAAGGCTAAAGCACATGGAGTGCATGACGAGCATTTGTCTAAGGTCAAATATGAAGATATACATGTGTGTGTGTGTGTGTGTGTGTGTGTGTGTGTGTGTGTGTGTGTGTGTGTGTGTGTATATATAAATATAAATATATATATATATATATAAATAAATAAATAAATAAATAAATATATATATATATATATATATATATATATATATATATATATATATATATATATATATAAAATATATATATATATTTATATTTATATATTTACATATCTATAAATATATGTATGTGTGTGTGTGTGTGTGTGTGTGTGTGTGTGTGTGTGTGTGTGTGTATAGACACAGATAGATATATAGAGAAAAAAATGTGCAATGGAAGGAAAATTACCACTGATGACTGAGGGTGGAGTAGAGGTTGCACTATAATTACAGATTGCAGAGATGGACAGCATAAAGTGCTACGGGGATTGCAGAAAAAAAAAAAACAATTGCCAGAAAAGAAGAACAAAGAAGGGGGTCTGACAATACATGGGTTTTTGAAGAATGTGAAACACATAGGATGGATACAGTAAGGTAATGTGATGTACCAACCTGCACAAGTCCTGTTAACAGCAGATTGTAAGCAGTGGACCTCCACTATACATGAATGTCATAAAAAAGGAATATATTAACATGTAAGGAGTTGATCCATCATTTCAGTCCACATGCCAGCTTTGCCACAGTTTACTGACAAGGGGAATCACTACAGCAGTCAGTATTAAAAGGGTGTAATAATGCACACGTATCATAGAAATGCAGCACATGTACAGACTGCAAACTGAACAGTTATAAAAAACATATATACCCTAGGTGATTTCAAACCTGTATCTAGTGCACTGACACTGTAAGAATAACTGCATGAGTACACTGAGCCTTAGAAGGAGTTCAAATAATGACATTAGCTGTACTTCACTTCAGATTGGTATAGACAGCAAGGGATATCTCATTTGCATAACTGATTATTGTATACCAAGGAATTTTCATCTGTTTTGCAATAGTACACAAAGTGCCATTTCTCTCTGGTCATATATGGCCATCAGCATTGCTCTCTACCAACAGCTGTACAATGTATAAGTACATAAAGATGATTGTGAATTATATGCCAGTTCTCAGCATGTATGTGGTGTGCCTATCAATTTTTGAACATACCATAGATTGGAAACAGCAGTGCAGCACAGACAGAAATGAAAATGGAAAGCATGCAGAGACTACAACAAAAGGTGTGGAATTATAAAATGAGCAGGATGGAAGTGGGAAAGGAGACTGTATCTCCCAACTTTCTAGCTCAATAACGGCAGAAGAATCCAGAAATAAATTAGGTCTGAAAAAGCCAATCTCTCCCACATAATTTATGCATTAATGATAGGAATTTTACTGTTAGGGTAATTAGACACATGACAGCAAGAAAAGAGAAACATACTTGAATGGAATTGAACCCCTGCCTTTGTCATACAACAGGGCATTAGCAGGACATGCCACATAAGGACTGGTCAAAAAGGTAATGAAAAACATATTTCAGGAAATATAGCACATAATAGCAAGACAACAAAAATATACCTAAATGGGTTTGAAGTCACACTGTTGGCAAATAGTCTCGGGAACACAGCTTTACTAAGGCATGCCATAGAAATTTGAGCTGAAAACTACATGTCAGTGGAATGTTACATATGATAGCAAGACAACAAAAATACAGCTCACTAGGTTTAAACCCTTGCCTTTCTCAATGGCATTCACTACACCATGGCATTACAAAGCATGCCATGCAAGCACTCACTGAGAAGTGACTGAAAAACACATTTGGGGGAATATAACAGATGATGCAAGACAGAAATATAACTTAATGGATTTGAATGCCTGCCTTTGCCAATGACATTTTCCTTACCAGGCCATTTACAAAGCATGCCATGAAAGCATTCACAGAAAAGGTGCCTGAAAAACACATTTAATTGGAAGGTAACACATGATAGAAATGCAAGAAAAAAATCACCTCACTGGGTTTAAATCCCTTTGGCAATGATATTCTTTAGAACAGGGCATTAGGAAGACATGCCATGGAAACACTCATACAGAAAGTGACTGAAAAACATGTTTCAGGGGAAAGCAACACATGCTAGCAAGAAAACAAAACTATATCTAATGGATTCAAGACCCTGCCTTTGGCAATTAAATTTTATATACCACTGCACTATCAAGTGAAGCCACAGAAGAACTTATAGTGAAAGGATCTGAAAACACATACATCAGGAAAATATTAAAATAGTGCTGAAAACTGAAAATTGAACACTGGAAAGCAACATACCAACCCTCAGGGGATTAATATCATTCTACCAATCTACACCTTAATGAAGGAGTAGACTGAGCCATGGAAGCTGTCTCATATATGTATTATGTCTAACTTACTTCATATTTTCATACTATGTTGTTAGTGCATGATATGGATTGTTCAGTACACTGATAAAAGCTAGAATTCTATGAAGTTGGACTCCAGCCCATCTAACTGATATTCCCTAGAGCAGTGCATTATCAAGTGAAGTATTGACGAACTTATAGTAAAGGTGTCTAGAAACACACATTCCAAGGGAATGTTGGAACACTGTGGAAGACTGATAATTAACTTTGGTAACCAGTATACACTAATGCAGAGATCAAAATCCTACCCTTACTGCATGGGCAATGTTCACATCAATCCCAAATTGTTACATGCATGCACTATGTTTAGGCTTATGTCATAAGTGTATTGTAAGAGATTAGCAATTGATACACATTGTTTTGAAGATTCTTACAGGGTAGACTCCAGTGGATTTGAACCCCTGCCTTTCTAAATGATACTCTTCAAAACAGTAAATCATTAAGTGAATTTACAGAAGAACTTATAGCAAACATGTCACAAAATACACATTTCAAGGTAATGGTGGAGCACTGTGGAAGACAAACAATGGTAACCAACATGCATCAGTCGGGGAATCAAAATCCTTCCCCTGCTATATGGGCAATGTACAGTTCAATGCCAAACTGGTATATACACATTCTGTGTTTAGACTTTTTTTCATATATGCATTGTAAGTGATTAGTACTAAATACTCACTGGTTTCAAGACTACTTATTGTAATGTAGACATCTATGGACTTAGACCTCTGCCTGCCTCATTGATTTCAAATCAATACATTTTTAAGTGAACCCACAGATGAAATTATAGTAAACTGGTCAGAAACCACACATTTCAAGGGAATGTTATAAAAGTGTGGAAAAGTGATATATTTACACTGGTAAACATTGAATAACCATCAGGCGATAAATATCCTCCCAGTAGTATATTGACAATGTAGACATTACTTTATGAATATAATGAGCCATGGAATAGCTTAAAGTTAAACTATTAACTTCTTAAATAAGGTACATCATCTCATTAATAAGTTTATCAGAAGGGGTAATTCTGAACAGACATCGATTGAAACACATCACAAAGTGTCCTCCATATTTTTGTAATAGAAGGTCCGTAGCTTTGATTCTTGTACACACTCAGCTAACAGTCATAACAGGGCTAATAACAAACAATATGTATTCTTTGTTATTGAATTTAATGGTCTTTCTGGTTAAATTGTTAAAATTATTTACAATTTTTGGAAGTTTTTATAGAATGATGCACAGTTAAAACACAGCATTTATAGCAGACCACACATTTCATTTAGGAAAGGAAGATGTCTGGGGGAATGGTTGATATATGCTTATTATGTTCACATTCTTTTGGACCAAATTTATATACAACCTTATACACAGAGTACCATTCCATGTGATAGATGTTTATTGTGAAGTGCTCGTGAATAGTTTTTCAGCTATTAATGGTATTAAGATTATCAAAGATTTGTTTACTTGTGACTCTGTGTCTGAGGTTTATATACTAATGTGTCTATGTGATTTATACTGCATAGACAGAACAAAAATGAAATTAAAAGATAGGATGCATGAACTTTTTACAGAAATTAGACAGGTTAAAAAAGAAAGACCAGCAGCTGTGCATTTTTACATCACACTTCAAGTAATACTGCTTTGGAGGATCACATCTCTCAACTTCTTAGCTCAATAACCCTGATGAATTACAATTATATTTTTATTTATTTACTGCTGATATCCTGAATGATTTCTGAGACAACTATACTTTTTATGAGGAACTATAAGAGCCATCTCTATGCTGCTGCTGCTGCATATAATAGTAACAGAAATGGAGACACATAAAGAAAAAGAAAAGAGAACAACAATGAAAAAGAGAGTGGGTAAAGAGCTGTACATAAATAATATAGCAATAACCCATGTCTGGGTGTGGGTAATGCTGAATTTACCCACAGTTGGTGTGGTTTGGTCACGAGGGTGAAGCCTGTGTGGCCAGACAAAGCCAACTGTGGGTAAATCCAGCATTACCCACACCCAGAAGTGGGATATTGCTATTATACAATGACATTATTTAAGAAAAAAAAGAATTACTTTTCTTAAATAATGGCATTGTATAATGCCTCCTTGCTGCCCTTCCGCAGCTGTCTGGTATTCTGTGCAGTTCTGATGTACTGCGCATGCGTATGCCTACGCAGTACATCAGAGCTGTGGGCAAAAGCAACGGAGAAAGTAAGATCTCCGTTGCTTTTTACAAACTGTTTCGCTATGTTAAATGGGTTTAACATAGCGAGACAGCTTTAAAAAAGCAACGGAGAATCTCTGTTGCTTTTTTAAAGCTGTCTCGCTATGTTAAATCCATTTAACATAGAGAGACAGTTTTGAAAAAAGCAACGGAGAAAGCAAGATCTCCATTGCTTTTTACAAACTAGAGTTTGACATAGCGAGACCGCTTTAAAAAAAGCAACGAAGAATCTCCATTGCTTTATTTAAAGCTGTCTCGCTATGTTAAACTCGTTTAACATAGTGAGACAGTATGAAGCAATGGAGATCTTGCATTCTCCGTTGCTTAAAAAAAGAGTTATAGTAATGGAAAAATTTTCCATTACTATAACTGATTTACAATGTGCACACTGACCAATCAGCGTACACGTTTTTGAATATTAATGGGGGGTCGTTGTATAATGATTCTTAATTATTGCTTTCATACTCATAAAATACAGTGAAGGAAAATAACCTTTTAATAATAGGACCTACACTGTTATTTTAATATTTAACTAGTTTTATTTGCAATTGTATTAGTTTAACTACTTTGACAGTTAAAATAATAACAGGATGTTTTTATTTTTTTTGCTTTGTTGGGGAAATTAAACCCACAAGCAGCCTAACAATCTCAGTACACATAGACTTAACATGATGAATCACTTCTCCAGCTACAATATTATACAGTATTATGGGACAAGGTGTTGTTGCCTCACAGTAAGACGCTGTCTGGTTCGATTTTCAGCTAGAGCGTCTTCTGCGTGGAGACATGCATGAATGGGAGTACCTTCGTTGAAGGTTGTGCATCAGGCCTGGCAAGCCGGTATGTAAAAATCAACTGCCAATCATTAGCGGACTGGAGTTCCGCTGTGGTGACCCCTAACCAGGGAAAGCCAAAAGACACAAATTATGGGACAAGGTATGGCACGCAGAATCAAATTTCTAACATCTCCCAGTCATACTAATTCCATTGAGGAATGATGGTACTGATAGATGCTTTGCTGTATAAAAGATAATTACCGTTATTTTTTATTGCTTCCGGCCACTATGCAAACAGACATGTCTTTCACAACAAAAATTTTTTGGTAAAAGTAAATTCTTTTTGCCTTCTGTGAGTTTAGAACGGAACATATTTTCTAGTGGAACTTTTAAGTGTGGCAAATGCAAGGCATGTAATTTTATAGTTAGAAATTTTTCTTATATAAATGATGTTATTTTTAATACATGTAATTGAGGAATAAAGCGTATTTTCTACAGACTTGTGGATCTCTTTGTGGTTGATTTTTACCTTTTCTCTTTTGATGCTTGTCGTTGCATTTGGTTCCATGGCCAGTGATCCACAACTCCATCTGCCGCATGTTTTTCGAGAAACTGTGGATGGTACTCAAATGTCTTTAGATAATTTCCTAGCCAACTCTTCGGACCGCACAGAACATGGTTCCACACAGAGAAATGTAGCTGGGAATATGTTTACAGCTTGGGAGAGATGGGAGGATGACAGAAATAAACGTCACCCTAATTCCTTTAATAATGTGGGTCGGAAGTTACCTGTGTCTCTTAACTCAGAAAGTAAGTCTATATTTGATGAATTAGAAAAATGTATGTGGAAAGAGACTGCTACGTTCTTCAATCTTTCTGGTCTACAGAAGTATGTTGATCTAGATGTAACACCTCGGGGGTTGAGGTTATATAAGGATCCGACTACCCCATTTGATTTAGAAAAAGACACTGACATTGCTTTCCACAAACGATGGGTAGCAGCTGCACACAAATGTGCGTCTGAATGGGTGCACATACTTATTGAATGGGACAGAGTTAAACAAAAAGAACTGGGTATTGAAATAAAGAAACTCTGTGAAAATTTATTAGTGTGTACATCTGCCCCTATAGTGGATGATTTCTTGAGCAATATTAATATCAAATTAAGGGAATATGAAACCTTATTGTTGGAAAGAAAGAAGGGTAAATTACTCAGAGATTTATGTGACTATGAGAATGGTAAGGCTTTCCTTTCGAGAGCCAATAGAAAGAAGCCACGTAATCACATTCGCTTTCAGAAAGAGAATAGGGATATGCGTAATTATAACTCTTCTTTCACAGCATCAGAAGGTGGTAATACCTCTTTTGAAGAGGAGGGGGACTTAAATCTTGAATTTCCTGCATTGCCAGTAGCACAACATCCAAACCGGCTTCAACAGACTTTTCGTTGTAAAACCATCAACTCCCGAGGAGGCCAACAGAGGAGAAAACATCAATGAGAAGTTCAGGGACCGGTGCAGAAAGAACAATATCCACAAGAGGGTTATAAAAGAGGCAAATGGTGACTATTCTTCTTTACCCTCTGTGCAGAATTATGTTATCAATTTATCTGGACATTCATTTACTGATATTGAACTTTCAGTTCTCAATCGTGGACTTAAATTTATTCCGACAGTTATTTCACATTTACATGATATGAAATGTGATGTTTTCAGATTTTGTAGGAAACTCCATCTGAAAAGTTTTTTTTGTAATATGAATGATGATATGAACGCAGTTTCATCTAATGATAGTCTTGATTCATCTGTAGATAGTTTCCATACATGCAATCCGGATAATATATATAATGCATATTATAAGTTGGATACTGAATGTATTAGGCAAAATAGTCACTTTATGCCACCAGTTTTAAATAATGATGTTGTACATTTGTCCAACTTGTTGAATTTTTCTATTGAACAAGCATATACTGAGTTTATGAAGTGTAAATCTGATGTTCATTATAATCTGTCTCAGAAAGAATGGAAAGTTCTACAGTTATTAAGCAAAAAGAGGGAAATTGTATTTAAACCATCAGATAAAGGTAATAAGCTTGTTGTTATGCACTATTCACAGTATCTCAAAATGTGCGAAGACCATCTAAATGATCATAATGTTTATGAAAAGGCAGAATTTACTGTGTACAATGACTCAGTTTTCGAAAATACTGAATTACTAAAGAAGGGTGAAAGGATAGGTTATTTTTCAGCAATGGACATTAAGAAAATAACTTAATATAGAAGGTTGTAGAATGGCTTTATTCTACTGCCTTCCAAAGATACATAAAAATTTAACACAACCCCCGGGGAGACCAATTGTCTCAGGGTGTAACTTTTTTTACATAATATAGGTCTCTTTTTACATAGTTTTTGTTACCTATAGTTAAAACCTTGCCTTCCTATATTTATGATGTTTTTGACATTGTAGATAAAATCAAGAATGTTAGGTGGAATGATCGTATGTACTGGGTGACTCTTGATGTTAAGAGCCTCTATACGAACATCAGACATGAGTTCGGTATGGAGGCTGTTAAATTCTTTCTGGGTGATTACCCACTTACTTAATATATTATAGAACTTATTCATTTTTGCTTAACACATAATTTTTTTGACTTTAATAACAGTCTATACAGGCAAAAACAAGGGACAGCCATAGGGGCAGCTTTTGCCCCCATGTATGCAAACTTGGTCATGGGGTTTTTTGAATATGAGTATCTGTACAGAAATTATTTTTTTCGGAAACATGTCATTAGATACTATAGGTTTATAGATGATTTAATTTTTTTGATACGGGATGGTGAGGCATTAGTTGAGAATTTTATTTCAGAATTACATAGAAATAGATTTTCACTAGAATTTGATGGTTTTAGAATGGGTACAACTATTTCCTGTTTGGATATTGTATTGAATATTAAAGATGGTAATCATTTGGAAACATCAGTTAACAGAAAATTTGATGAAGGCACACAATATGTATATGGTGATAGTTGCCATCCTCCTCATACACTAGAGGCTTTGCCCTTTGGTGAAATACTGAGGATTTCCATATTATGTAATAATGAGTGTGCCTTTAAGAGAGAACTGGATATAACTGTGGGGATGTTCAAGCAGAGGGGGTATAGTAATGAATTGGTTGAAAGAGGTTATAAAAAGTTTTTTGATAATAGCTGTAGGAAGATAAGAAATAATAGACATAAAATATGCACTAGTGCGCCCAGTGTTGGAATTAATAGGCAGTTTGTATTTTGTCACAACGTATGGATGTTTTAGTGCTGAAATTGTGAGATTGGTTAAATATTATTGGGAATATTTTGTTTCCCTTAGTAATGTGTCTTTGCGGTTAGATGTGAAGTTAGGGTTTTTTTATAAAAGAGGTAAGAATATAAAAATTTTTTTGGTAAAAAGTAAATTCTTTTCGTCTTCTGTGAGTTTAGAATGGAACATATTTTCTAGTGGAACTTTTAAGTGTGGCAAATGCAAGGCATGTAACTTTATAGTTAGAAGTTTTTCTTATATAAATGATGTTATTTTTAATACATGTAATTGAGGAATAAAGCGTATTTTCTACAGACTTGTGGATCTCTTTGTGGTTGTTTTTTATGTCTTTCACAACATCAGAAATTCTTAGCCCAGTGCTCTCTTAGGTGCTGTAGTCTGTCACTGTGTGTCTCCCTGTTCAATCTCTTCAGGGACTGGAGATACAAAAAAGTCTTAATGACATATTGGATGGTGGCATGCATTGTCAGATTATTTGTTTAGATAGCAAATGGTATACTTACAGTAATGAGGTGGTGACTATCCTCTAACATTAGCGTTCCATCTGCCAAGGAGGTCAGGCTTTAGTACACTCAGATCACGGTAGTGGTGAAGGTACTGTTTCCCAGTGTGTGGGATGCTAGAAGCATGGGTAAGAGCCTTGGCCAAACAATTCCAGGCATCAGACTTATACTTTGACCATGTATATCCTTCCTGCAGGAGTCTCCACCTGTACTTCTTTTGGAAGATGTCCAGAAAAATCTTGGATGCTTCCTCACACCACCTCTGTTTTCCAAAAGAATCACTACCCTTACTTCTCCAGACATAATACTCTCACTTTCAAAGATCTCAGAAAAATTGCAGGGAAATGGAATCCAAATGACTTATTTCATGTTTTAGCCTTCACACAAAGACGTGCACCAATTAGCATCTCATTTACACTTTGGATGGCAAAATAATAACATATAGCTACTGCACTATTATGGCTGTAATGGCACTTTAACGTGTGAAACATGGCAGTCCACCATCCCTTTTTTGTTGCTGAGAAGAAATGCTCAAGAACAACTCCAGTCAGATGGTTAAAGATAACATGAACACTGATCTCAACCTTCTATCAATAGACTGAAACATCACCACTCTTAAAAATGTTGAATTATTGGGCAACATGTGGAATACGTACTAACAGTTTACCAACAAGTTCAACTAGTGACATCATAAGATGGTTAACATGTGTAATGTTAGACTTATAAAAAGTTAATTAGATGAATTTATACTATTCATTGTAATTTACTATGAATATCATTTAATAAAATTGCTAATGCTTGAATGTATAACAGAGGCTTTCAATGTGGAAAGGTGAGGAACACAACTCTTTAAACCTTAAAATAGAAACATTCCTCATAATGTGGTACGCTTGAGAGGCAGGAGCATGACAATTTACCTACCTCTGAAATCTGGGCTTACTGGCCCATGCTTCTCAACTGTACAGATTTTTTCTGAATTGTACAGATTTTTGTCTCTTATTTTTGGTCCATTGTTCATAAAATTGTGGTTTTCTGGCAAATTAGTGGCAAATCATTAAAGACTAAAATTAGAAATTAATGACAGACACGTCAGACTTCATACCTTTCAGAAAATTCATGCTAATGCAGAACCTGTTATTCTATCAACTTTCTAAGTTTGTTAGAACGATATTTAGAAACTGTCCCTATTTCTGGGCCTCTGTCCCACTTTTATTTATGGCTTTGTCCAGATTTCTTGCTCTAAGAGTTTGAGAGGTATGCTTCTGCCGTATATGCAGAGCTGACCTCACATACTCGGGCATGTGCACTACTACATCATGTAGAAATCAACATGATGTTTAATGGGTCTGTTCATTGTTCAAATTGTGTGATTCAGAAACAGTAATGAGAAGAATTCTCATCATGCCCAGAAGGGGTAATTTAACACAATAATAATGTGACTGGAGCCACAGATCATCACCGTGTGACAGAAGAAGAAAATTTGTTTGAATTTACAAATAAGCTACTGCAGTCACTTGTTGTTAAGCAATACCATTGTCTATTTCCATAAGGTATGTTGTTCTTTTTGCACCTACTTCTTTGTACTAGTATAGCTTTATGTGTGCTGTTTACTGTACGGCCTAGAATTGTGGTTTAGATTTTCAATATGTCTACATGTATTGCCCAAAGTTCTCTGATGGGGTACACTGCAAATGTACTGGCTATAGGACAATGCAGTTACATTACTGTGGGTTGAATTAACATTAAAGTGCACCACAGAACATTGTGATGTGTTTGCCTCATGTATATGTGATTCAACTTTATGAATTTATATCAAGGTTGTGGCAAATGATCATTGCACTTGTCAGTTTACAGGATTGTTAACTTGCAATCATGTGCTGGTGTTTTAATGGTGGTGGGAGGATTGTGCTTAGGATACAATAATGCTTGACAGTGAGGCAAAGACTGTTTTGTAGACAAACATATTTTGGTGTCTAAAAAAACGTATATGTTCAAAACTATTTCTCATTTACTATGTATTGAATATGTAATATCTATCTCCCTGTGAATCTACTGTATTGCATACTCTGTGAATCTTAATATATATGAGTGTATTATATATTCCTCTGTAAAATCAGTTGTTCATTTTTTTCCTCTGTAACTCTTTTGCATCGTTGTTCATATTGTTATTGTTTCTGGAGCTTTTCTCCCCGGGCCTCCACTAAAAACGGACTCCCCGTGGCCCAGTTGGACTTCCCCCAGTTATCAAACTGAAATAAATAAATATATAATTGTAGTAAAGCATAGCAGCTGGACTATTATTATTATTGTATGTCTGTTTAATTTTTAAACTCCACATGAGGTCAAACCTGTTAATCTCAGAATTTACCATACCAGTAGAGATATGTTGAAGAAAGCAGCAGAAAAAGCCACATCTATTCAAAAGCCTAAGTTTACAGAGGAGGAAGAAAATGAGGTGGTACTAGAGGCCCTTCATTTCCATGGTATTTGCCTCTATACTTCCACTTCTGCCTACCAGCCCTTCTGTGACTGTGTCAGGCATGACGTTGTCACCACTGTCTATGCTGTGGTTAAGACTGAAATTATGACATGGTTTACTTCAGGCAACAGATATGATTAGTGCTGTCACCTACAGAGCAGAGGAATGGTGGCCATCAGGTGATGAGTCATCTACTCAACCACCCCTTACAGAGGCGGTAGAGTTATTGGCCTTACTTAACTGCAGTATAACCCCCACAGAGTTCCACAGTGTGGTGTTGGATATTGGGGCAGATGGATAGGCCTCAGAGAATTTCCACTGCTGATGCCAGAGGTATGTAGACCAACTATTACTATCAGGCCATATTTTTGCCTGTTAGTCACATTGCAGATTATGATACCTATCTCAATGGTGTCAGATAGCTACATCTGGCATCCACATTCAACATCCACCTACCTAAGATATGGGTATGGTTATACCCCAATATCATATGTTTATTGTTGTAATATCAGTTGCATGTGTTGTTTTAGTGCTGAGCCATCATGAGATATGTTTCCTTTTGGTGTATTCACAGGTGAAACTTTGGCACTAACACTGTGTAATTATTGCTGTCTGAGGTTGGAAAATCTTTAGCCTCTGATAATGATGGCGGCAATGAGATAGTATAATCAGTGGATGCAGAATTTGTGTTGGACAAAGTGAGTGTGATCCCACATCTGTTCCTCAGACTATGAACACAGCTTCTATGCCTGCACTTACCTGGGATGTACTACCATCTGAAAGTGGGCAGTTTAACAATGGCACCGTAGATCAGGGAAATGTAGTGGCACTAGTAGAGATATATCTAAATCTGCCCCTAGTGGTCATTGATGAGAGGGTCCACACAGTTTGGGACCAGTGTTCATTGGAGGTATGGATACCGCCCTCCCTCTGATGGTGGTGTGTTAGTAGCTGCCACCCAATGTGTAAGCAGGCCATTGTAAAGGCACAGGTGAGTTTCACCAGAGCTTGGAAGAGGTTGTGAGGGTGATTCAAGCTATGTATGCTGATTGATGTGAGTGAATAAACAATATAAGTGATTCATGATTTATTCAATAGAATGAATCATAGATTGAAACCACAGTGTCCACTCAGGGTCATCTGTCAGGGGCAAGGGGCTATCCTCATGGTTGTTCATCTGCAATGTTCACATATATTAGTTGACCTGCCCATGGATGAGACCGATTCCACTCTTACAGTGCTGGGACATCCACCGCAACATTGTTTGCATATGTGAGTACAACCAAGAGATGCCATCCCTGTGGTCATGGTCATGGTCTTGCTGGTATATGTTCCAACAGACAATGGTCATGATCAGGTAGCACACCAATATCTAGCCAAGGTTGTAGGACAGCTGGTGCAACTCCTGGCATAGTGGTTTCTCATGGGTAGAGTGACAGTCCCTACTCTGGGCCAGTAATCAAGGAGCCTCAATCCTCACCAATGACACAAATGATGGACAGCTACTAGGAACAAAAATGGATACACACAGTATTTTCAGGTGCAGCTCTCTGTACCAAGCATAATTTCTCTTTAGAGCACACAGGGATCACACTCTAGACTTGGGTATGGACTCTCTGTCTGTCTGTCTGTCTGTCTGTCTCTCTATCTCTATCTATCCAGGCCCCAAACAAGACTCCACACTGACCACTTTAAAGCTGTGTCCATGTTCCAAGCAGCTGACACACACATACTTGGATATTTGATTTTCACACACACACACACACACACACACACACACACACACACACACACACACACACACACACACACACACACACACACACACACACACACACACACACACACACACACACACACACACACACACACACACCTGGGAAAAGCTGGCACAAATTTACCAGCCGTGCCCCTACTGCCCAGAATATAAGGTAATTATGTTGCCACCAGTCAGCTACTCTAAGGATCTTACAAGGGTGCCCAATTATACTGAGTAAAATTAATACTAATACAAATGGTAGACTCTGACAAATGAAGTGAGGCTTTCAAGAGTGGCCACAGTGTCACTAAAATAAGTATAAGTACTCTTAAGATATTAAAAGTATTCTCTAAAAGGCCAGCCACAATGAAAGGTATAGAAATATTTAATAATCAATACTAGAATAGAAAACATGAATATACTGAATATCTAGTTATAATAAACACTAGAGTTTCAGCCACAGGAGATATAAAAAATAACACAGTTGGATAGATTCATACATATGCAGAAAAACAATACTTAATCTCACTATATTGTCCTGACTGACTAAGGAATTACTGTTCCATAGTAAAGTTACTTATTACAAGACAAGATGATAGTGTTGAGTTGCTTAATGTAGCAAGGCAAGATTAGGTGTGTGGTTGTGTGAAATATCTGTGAGAGATCTTCTCTGTCAGGTTCTGGAAAACAAAGTGCTGCTGTGAGAGTTCCATTATATTTCTCACTAATATCTAAAGAATCATTTCAGTGCTGGTTATAGAATGACATTACATCTGGTCACCTGACTCTGGCACAATACACACCCACAACTTTGTTGCAGCATCTGAAAACTATAAAACAATTTCAAAAACTTCCATCCTTCTAGGGTAGCAATTAGTTCACCCATAGGACATTAAAGTAAGATGGCTAGTCCAGGTTTTCCCAGACATTTTTGTCTCTGACTGCAATCAGGCCTATAAGATAAAATCTTTATGGCCTAAACCCACCAATTTAATTTTCAACCTATTTTTCAAAATTAGCTGGACTGAGATTAACGTATTCCCTTCCAGAATTCTCTGTTAAAACATATACATTTAATCAGTTATAATAATACGGTCTGACCCATAGGTATATCTGTTTTCTGTCCAGCAGTACCCACTGTTGATGCATTTTTAACACAAGCAACTTTACAAATACATTTTAACACAAGCATATGTACAAATCAGTTTGATAGTCAAATGACATAAAATTCTTTACAAAACTCCAGCAAGCTATGCTGGCATATGTTACACATGCACTGCCCTGCTCTCCCTGGCACAGATGGCACTACCTCATATCATCACTGGCAGGACTATGCACAGGAAGCTGAACCCTCTATCCAGCATGATCTTTACCTGTCCAGTAGGTCTTGGTACAGTGCTGCATCATGTGTTGAGGCTGTGTCCCTGTAGAAACACATACAGACAGATGAACACACACACACATGTACACACACACATGTACACACACACACACACACACACACACACACACACACACACACACACACACACACACACACACACACATACACCACCACAGCCTCTAGCACATCCCATACATCCTCAGATCCTGGCGCTTCATAGGATCATATGAGGTTACTAGGTTAACAGCCTTAGAGACTTTTGTAGCCTAACCATTCTTGCTCCAATGTTCTCAATTATCATTGCCCAGAGGCTAGAATGGCTTTGGTACATGCCTGTAACTTAGGGCATCTACAAACTGCCCCTGTTCATAAGGGCCACAGGCAACAACCCAGGGGTGAATTTGCGGTTTCCCATCCATTGGTCCAAACTGCATTTGAATAGGCTTAGGGAAGAGCTCTGTTTCACATGAATAGGGAGTCTGCTCTACAGATGGGGTAATGTCTGAGACGGTTTACTATTGAATGTGCAACACCTCCACACCCATGCTACCATGGGTTGGATAGGACATCTGGGAGTCGGTGTAGTGGCAAGACATGTCGTGATCGACATTTCAATAGTAAACCGTCTGAGACACATACTCATCCCTCCAAGATATTTTGTTTATGTCACAGATGAGGTTTAGATCCCTAGAATGGGTATTTCTAGTGCTGTTTGCTTTGTGAATCTGTAGCATATGTACTGGGGTTGGATCAGAGAATGCCTTATAGGTTAGACATAGATCCTACCCTCAGTAGCTAATAAGAGATCGAGTACAGAGACAGGGTTTTGAGGCAGTGTACATAGGACATATTATTTACATCCTGTATTATTTTAATGAGGAGCCGCTGTGCCTGCTCCAGTTGTTGCAAATGCCTTGTCAAGTACTTGCTGAAGGTGCATTGTACTCAGTTATTGGTCTAATGAGGGCTGGGTATAGTGGGAGGGACTATGATCTCCTTACATCTGGAACCATGCCCTTATGGACACATAGTGATCAAAGTTTAGGTTACTGTCAACTTGATTTTCCCAGTCCCTTACCACTGTGTCTACTATTAGGGGTGTGTTATCAATGATACAATACTCCCAAAGGGTATGATATATGCATTGTTTGCATGGAATATTAGGCCATAGTTCTGGCACCAGTTATTTGTCTGTGTCAGACCTTCCTGGAGGATAGCATCATCTTTGGGGGATTAAATGATTGCATCCAGCTTGCAGTCATGAGTAAAATTGGTCAACCAAAGACCCCCCCCTACATTTGCTTTGATTTCAGAGAAGTATATTCCAAACAGGAAAGGTCACTGTACCAAGGCCTGTGGTGGAGGTGGCTTTTCCCACCCTAGCTTTTTGTGTCCTATCTGTGAGCCATTTGGCTAGTCTTCAGGTGGCATAGAGATTTATGACTGAATGTGTTGAGTTTGTCTATAATACCCGAGTGTGGTATTGTGTCAAATGCCTTTTCCAGGTCAAGGTAGGTGGTATATACTGTTTTGACCTCATCCATGGCTCTAGTGACCTTCTTGAAGAAGTCTGCCAAGTTTAGTAGGCATGGCCTGCCCTTTATGAAACCGAATTGGGATAGGTCTAGTATTTGAAGATTTCCTACGTCTTTAACAGGTCCACAATAATTCTTTCCATGGTCCTGTTTATAAGACTAGTCAAACTTATGATTCTGTAGCTCCCTGGCTCTGTTGATGGTCCTCCTTTATGGAGGCATGACAGCTGCAGTCTTCCATTCCTTAGGGCTGAATCCTGTCTGGAGGCGGTAGCTGAACAGAGATTCAAGTATGTCTGATAGGTCATATTTTAAGCTATCTAGAAGGCATACTGAGATATTATCAGAACCCATCAATGCAGTGTTTTGAGCTCTGGAGAGTGCAGTGATGACCTGTTTTTTTAGGGATAGCTGGGGGGAGAAATGGTAGAGGGTGTTTCCTCTGGTAAACTGGGGTGATAGGGGTGAAATTGGAGCTAAATTTATCATCCAGCAAATTTGCTATATTCCCCTTTTTTTAATTTCTTCAAATCTTTTGGGTTTCAATACCATGACAGGAATGGACCCCATTCCTAAGTCAAAGTATGATTTAAGTTCATGAAATTAGTATTGTTTCAATATAGGAAGTTACATTTACTATTAATTCAGCACACTGTTGGGTGTTCCCTTTAAGGTTGTGTTCATAACTGAAAAATGTCTTAGGGCTATCCTTAGCCTGGGAGGCTATTTTTGCCTCAAAGTTGGCTTTTGTGGACTTGATTAGTCCCCTGAATTGTAGTTGAGACTGATGAGGGAATTTTTTGTCTTTTGGGCATAGCCCTTCCTGTCTTAAGACAGGATTTTCTTTCTTTTGTTGTTCAACCTATTTTATACTAGGGGTCCACCAAAGGGGCGTGTTTTTGGAGTTTGTCCTAAGTTTATTTCAGTTTGGAACTACTGTTTCTATGCAGTTATTTATACACTTGTACATGGTTTCCATAAACACTTCCACATAGGCCACAGTGTTCTTTTAATTTGGAGGTACTTGGAATTGAGCTATGCCTTTACTTAATAGGAAATAGGTAGCCTCAAAAAGTTCTTAAATGTTCTGGAGTTTGCTGGGAATTCAGCCATTATATTTATTTCAAGGGTAACCACTTTGTGATCTGATCTGACCAGTGAGGACATTACACAAGGGGGGGGGGGTGCGACATTCCCTCATAACTGTGTTTACCACATCCAGAATATTTGCACCCCTAGTAGGTGTGCAGACTAGCTGTTCCAGGGTATATACATTGACAAAAATGAGTCTGCATGTTAGTGGTTGTGCATGTATCACAGTTTATCGTGGGATACTTGAAACCACCTATGAACATGGTGTTGGGCTGAACTGTGAGTGACTACAGTACATTCAAGTATGTGGTATGGTTATCCTGGGTCACAGATGAGGGCCTATAGCTAACAAGGGTATGGCATTGGACTTTACTTAAGGTTGGTTGGACAATGAGTAGCTCAAGCATGTCATATTGTTCAACCAATCATGATGTGTTCTTACTTTTCATGTAGATGGATACACTTCCACCTCTTATAACTGATTCTGCAGTAGCTGGTCTAAATGTGTGGCAGGCATTATAGCACTGTGATTCTGGGGATCCTTCCGCGGCTTTAAAAGATATCTCAGTAACTGCGTACATGTCAACACTCTTCAGGCTGAGGAGTGCTTGCATGGAGTGTAGCTTCTTGTTGAGACTCCTAACATTAACCAGTAACACCTTCCCGACATTAACCCTTTCATAGCAGTTCTGACAATTTATTTAAAAGCACATTTTGTCTTTATATACTTCGGTGCTTCCAGTCACACTCTTCCTTCTGAAAGACATTCACTTCTGTGCTTCTTTCCTCACATGTGTAAATGATAATAACTTTGCTTTCCCTTTGTACATCGGTAATTGAATTGCCTATGTCTGATGAATAGTGTGGCCAGCATATGTATGTGTAAGCACAGTTTGGTGTTTTTTTATGTATCATTTAATTGTATGCATGTGCTTAGGCATTGCATAGTTAGAACTTCCTTCCCCACTTGTGCTATTGATGACAACTCTACCCTGCCCTTTGTACATTGCTGCTAGGGTTGTTTGTGTCTGATGAACAGTATAGCCAGCCTATGCAATGATAAGGATGGTCTTGTGTTTTGTATGCCTCAGTTTTACAGTCTGTATCCACTTAGCTATTGTATAGTTATGTTATAAAACTATGGGCAGTCCAGTACCTCTTTACTAGTGCCACTGTGTATGTGCCCCCTCTCTCGAGCATGGTCTTCCCCTGCAACTGGCTCCTGTTCTGACTCTTCATCTCTTTCAGCTGCCACTGTATGTAGTGTTGGAAATTGCAGTCCATGCAAGAGACCACACTGCTGTAGCTGCTTCCTAACTATAATGTTCTTTAATATATCATGCATGGCAAGTATTTTTGCACATATGGTGATGTCATACTGTGGGGGACTACATTCAGGCAGTGGAACAATGACTTCAGCAGCCCAAACACACATTCCATAATGTTTCTCATTTGTGATAGGACAATGCTGCAAAGATGTTCAGTTTAGTTATGATCATTTGTCGTTGATACCATTAGCCAGAGTTTCAAGGCATATCTAATATCACTCCAAATACGCCACTTTGGTAAGTCATCCATCACACCTTGATAGAGGTGACAAGTGTGCCATATGTGGGAGTTGTGGAAACTGCTTGTGGGCTTGCACACACATATTGCAGATGATGCACTGTGCATTAGAGACCACTTGACAGTTGATGGATTGACAGCCTTTATGGTTCATGTACGTTCTTCCCTGCTCACCAGGTATGGCTTTTATTTCAATGTGGGTAGAGTCTATGGCTCACAGTACCTCTGGGAAGCAGGTTAAAGCATGGGATTCCTGTATGGTGTTTGTTCTCTACTCTGAGACATGGGAATGACAAATGCTCCCCCAGATGATGAAGCATGGCATTAATAAATTAGTGGTGTATTCTCAAGGCTGAAGCCTGAAAACCCCCTACTGCATCCCCAGCAGGTTGCTGAAACATCTCTGTAGCTAGTATATGTAAAGCCGCACATACTATTGTGTATCCACTGGGATGGGCATTCCACAACTCCCATAAGGCTGCAGACATGGCCACCACACAGACTCATAGGTATTTGCTTGATTAATGAGCTTAAAGGGCCTTTTTAAACGTGGACATGCTATCCAAATATATTTGACAAGAATTGATACCTCTCATTTTAGTAGGGGTACTTCTTCGGTATGGATGATGAAACATTTACAAGCTTAATCCTTCTAACAGGGACATATAGGTGGCAAATCAGGATTGCATTTTTGATTCTCATCCAGTGATCCAAGTTATGCTTGAATAAGTACAGGGATGAACTCTGCTAAACATGGATAGGAAGTCTGTTCTAGACAAGGGAGTATTCTCTGAGATATATAGCTATCCCTCAGACATGCCTTATTTATGTTGCAGATAAGCTGTAGGCATTAGATTGGGTGTTCCTAATGCCATTTGTTTTGCAGATGTGCAGCAGGTCCATAAGTGCTGTATGAGAGGATGTTTTCATGACCAGGAATATATCATCTCTCAGCAATCTGTAGGAGACAGGGTACAAGGATATTATCTTGAATTGGTCTGTGTATGACATGTTGTCTACACCATGTATACTTTTTTTGTGAGGAATGTCGGTGGATGCTCCAGTTGTTGCATATGCCTGGTCAGGTACATAAGGAGGGACGGAGTACAAAGTAACATCTTTTGACCTAGATGACATATCCTTGCTTGTAAGTTGAGCAACATAGAATAATTTTCTTACTGCAGTAGGCATATAATGGTCAAAGGCTAAGTCACTATCTACATGTACTGTATTCTCAAATTCCTGACAACAGGGTCAATTCATAGGGATGTATTATCAATTTAGTAATTTCCAGGGGTGGTTGTCTTTCCAAAAGATACTACTATACATTTTTTGACATGAAGTTTTAGACCATGACTCTGGCACCAATTACTAGTCTGTGTCAGGCCTTCTTGAAGGCTGATTGTGTCCTTCAGAATTCTATGGTTGCACCTAGTTTGCAATCATCTGCAAACTTGGTTAGCTAGAGGCCTTAGACTTACTTCCAGGGGAAATGTCACCCACCACCAGCTACAGTGGCTGCTATAAGACCCTCTTGTAGATATAGGTTATAATAACTGCAGTATTCCCTAACATTGTTCAGTACCTTACACTGCCTTTACATGAGCATCTGGTCATGTGCAAATCTAAGACAAGTGTAGCATCTTTGAATGATATTTAAACATTTCTGAATAATTCCACCATGTTTTTTGCATCATTAGCATACATATCAATTTATTATACAGTCATTGGCAGATAAAATGGCCAACCATGTTATTTTGGTCAGTCAAATACTACACCTGGGTTTTCTGAATCTCACAGACCCTATGCATGTCTACTTATCAAGCAAATTTG
>NC_056735.1:1698573764-1698638764 GCF_019279795.1 Protopterus annectens
GACTAAAGAGCAAATTTTGCATCATTTGGGAAGGGGATAAACTAGACACCAGGGATAAATCTTAATATTGCACTGTTAAAGGCACTTAAAAAGCAATAGGCCAGCATTTCTCAGCATGTGCAGTGTTGAATGGGGAACACTAACCACAGGGATACTCTATATAGTATACCATAAGGGCACTTAAAATCACCCCCCTCTCTTCAGCAGTCAGGTACTTAAGGCCATGATAGAGGTAGAATGAAAGGAATTCAAACTTAATTTTTTGCGGAAAAAAAGACAGAACAAGATCAACTAGAACATAATTTATGCAATGAGAGTTAGTCCAGTCAAAGAGTCTATACTTAAGTAACTGGTTCACAGATTAGACATATGCTAGAACAATATAAACACTACAGACATGAAAAGTAGCAGTAGCAAATACACTTATGATGCATGTATCCTTAATATGTATAAGAAGTGTCTATGAAGAAGCTGAAGGCCATGCGATGTACATTTTCTTTTTGCTGACAATGTGAGTGATTTTTTATTCACACTACAATGTTAGATGTTACTTTCTACAATTATTTTAATTAGTGAACATTACTTTGCCATCACCATAAAGTGCTAAGTAAAATGTTACCAGTGCAGCAAGGAAGCCTTTCTTAGAGTGGATAATTTCATAATAGTGCTTACTACCTCAAAAGAGCTCTCTCTGCTACCAAAACATGTTCTTTGTGTTTTTCTCCCCATCATGATGAAATATAAAAATAAGATCCAAATGGAAAAAATAGTAGGATGTGAAACATCCCTTTTTAGAGTTATGTTAAAATGCTGAATGTCACTTCTATGTTTCTGATATGTGCCACAGCACCAGCAGTTGGAAGCTCTGAGGATGTAGACAAACTGCCATATTCTTTTTCATTGGTTTAATACTACAATTCCAAACAATGTTACTTGAAATAATTTTAAAATAATGTTCATTACTCAAAGTACATTGCAAAATATTACAGATCTATGTGTGAATCGTCCTCCAAATGAATATTTTAGAATAGTAGTTGTCACCACAGAGCAACAGTGTTACTAACAAAGTGGGTCCAATCACCTCAAATTAGTAATATGTTACTAGCAATATGTCTTGTTTTTTTAGCACACTTTCATGTTTTTTCAGACATTTTATAATGTTATATCTTGCCATCATCTTAGTTTTTTAAAGTAGAGAGCTTTGTGTTTAATTGCTACTTATCTTGGGAGTATCTGAAAATGTATGTTTATTTAAAAAACTCCTTAATAAAGAACTTAAGCAGATCATGTACCCTAAGAAAGCAAAGCTGAAGTCCACTTTGGTGATAGAAACATTAGATCTCATCCCACACAAGCGAAGTAAAACAACTTTAGTGAAAGTTTACTGAGTTTAAAGAAATGCCAGTTCAGCAAGACCCAGAGCTCACACAGGTGTTGCAACATCAGGAAAAATGACTTGTCATACTGGAGATAGCACTTACATGTCATGATAGGATGAATAAGAGATATGACAGCAAGCTGAATGTTTTGCTAAAACAGAATCAATTTTCCTCCTTCTTAAGGTTAGTGATATGGAAAGATCATAGCAGGCTCTTCATTTTACTGCTGTTTGGAGTGCCTGAGAAGCTGGAGAGACAGAATTTGGCTGTGAAGCAAGAAGTTTGGACATCTTGGTAAACAGATGGTGCTCCGATCTATGGCACCAAAGCATTAGGTTCCAGCTGCCAGCCCTAGACTTATGATAGTCTGTTTCCTACTCTTCCTAAAAAATGCTCTGGATAGCCTTGTCAGAATTATTGTTGCTTTATGAAAAAGAATAAAGTTCCCTAAGTTTATGATTAGTCATCATGACTCAGAAAAACTGGTTTGGGGTTTCATTCTTTGTTAACTGCTTTGAAAATTAAAGAAAGTGGTGTTTTGATTGTTTCCTTAGTATTCTAAAGGTTGTCACACTGAGGGGGAAGTAGAAGGTTTTAGATTCTGATCAGGCATAGTGAGAACTAATGGAACTGAGGATCATTGAATCTAAAAGCTAAGTATAGCCTACAGACAACCTAATTTCTAACACAGATACTGGAGTAGAAATGGCAGTAGAGCACATAAAATTAGACAAAACTATCCTCTTCCTAAAGAAGCATCCAAACTGGTTTGTGTTTGGTTACACAACAACCAATGACACCTGTAGCTATTTATAACTTAAATCATGGACATCTGCTCTGGTTTTAATCCCAAATGGATATAATATAGAGCTGTGGTAGGGGCATAAAGAAGCAGCACTAAATATTTCCTTCATTGCTAGTACTTGTACAAGTTATGTGTGATCTTATAGCAAGGTAATAGACGAAAACAGGAGTCTATGCTCCACAGGTCTTCCCAGTCTGAACAATAGTCATTTTTATTTTGGTATATAAGTCACTGGGGACAAAGCATTATGTGACTGGCAGAAGCCAGCTGTAGTACAGTAGCCACAGGTAAACCATATGTGATTTATTTTTTTTTTGCTGTGTGGTACATGCACAATTATTTCTCAAAGCATCTATTAGTTTGCAAAATGGGAGGTACTGATAAGCAAAGTGTTAACATACCCTATAAGCTGCTAGATTGACTTTATACTGTTTTGACTTAAACTGGCAACAAACGTAGAGGAAAACAACTGACTAAAAATAGGAAAACTGTTGTTTAAACATTATTGCAATTACTTCTCTTGTTTTCTATAATTATGATAGTAATGTTTTATAACTGTCTATCACATGGAACATTTAAGTCTGGGTACATAAAGGTTACCTTTGTGTACACTTTCTGAATTCAAGAACAGCCGTACCACAATGCTTGGGCTGTCTATGTACTCACAGAGGTTACACTAAGTGTACATTTTGTGGTAAACTTTATGAATCTGGCCTTTAGAATTATAAGGTACAAAAACAGTTGTTAATGTAAAAACATATTATGCTGCTAAATGATGCAAAATTTTATAAAATGAAAAGTATGCCTTATTTGTAAGTATATGGGTATTTTTTTTCTGTGAGATTTATCCTAGAGGAGGACTTCATGTTGGCTTTTAGATTACCAGTCTACATTACTAGGAGCCATGAACAAATGCAAATCTGAATATATGCTCATAGGTTCATAGGTAGGTACTAGGCTATTGGCCCAAGGGCCTAAGTAAGCATAGCCAACAAGGTTCCCTGGCTTACGCAACAGAAGAAAGTAAATTTCCTGTGCCCCTGTTGAGCAGAGCCACAGAAGTGATCCCTGGGATGTATTTCCTATTTCCCATCCACTTATTAAGATTTTTCTTGAAGTGTGCTAATGAGGAACTTTGCTTGACATAGATGGGTAGCTTGTTCCAGAGTGTAGGAAGTCTCTGGGACAGGAATCTATCCCTCCAGCATGTCCTATTTATTGTGGTGACAAGGTTTAGGTCCCTAGAGCATGTAACTCAGAGGGAATGAGATTTCTTTAGGTGTAGCATAGCTTTATTTGTTAGACAGAGATCTCCTCGGAGTAGGCGATATGCTACAGAGTAAAGCTGGAGTTTTTTGAGGCGGTCAGTGTAAGGCATCTGTTTGAGGCCAGTAATCCGCTTTGTGAGGTACTTCTGTGGCCTTTCCAGCTGCTGCAGATGTCTTGTGAGGTACATTCCAAAAGGGGCGTTGTACTCTATAAAGGGTGTAATGAGTGCCAAGTAGAGGGGAACAATGACCTCTTTTTTCCTGGATGAGAACCCTTTTGTGATGAGGTGTGCCACATAGAAGGATTTCCTGACTACTGTGGTGATGTGATTATCAAAGGAGAGACTACTGTCCACCTGGGTCCCAAGGTCTCTTATCACACATTCGGAGTTAAGTAGACTGCCATCTATGTGGTAGTTTATGGGTACAGAGTTTTTACCAAAGGGGATGACAATGCATTTTTTGGCATTGAGCTTGAGGCCATGCCTCTGACACCAGGCATCTGTCTCAGTGAGGCCCTTCTATAGGATGTCCACATCATTTGGGGACTCGATTATGGCTCCTAGTTTGCGGTCATCTGCAAACTTCATTAGCCAGAGGCCTTCTGTGTTAGCCTGTACTTCAGATAAGTAGATACTTAACAGGAGAGGTCCCAGGACTGAACCCTGTGGTACTCCACTTGTCACTGGTTTGAAGTCAGATTTGGAGTCTCAACTTTTACAGTGTGGGTTCTGTCAGTGAGCCAGTTGGCAACCGATCTTGTGACATAGGGATTTATACCTAGTTTAGTGAGTTTAGCTATAATTCCAGAATGGGGGATGGTGTCAAAAGCCTTAATGGGGTCAAGATAGGCTCTGTGAACCATCTTACCCTCGTCTATGGCTTTGGTGACTGCCTCAAAAAAGTTGATCAGGTTCAGAAAGCATGATCTGCCTTTCACAAACCCGAACTGGGTGGGGTCCAGAGTTTGGAGGTTACCAATGTCTTTGTTTATGAGTTACATGATGATACATTCCATGGCCTTGCAGACCAGGCTTGTCAGGCTAATACAGCAATAGTTCCCAGGATCAGTGATGGCTCCCTCTTTGTGGAGTGGGATAACTGTTGCTGTGCACCATTCAGTGGACAGAAAGCCTGATGTAAGACTATGATTGAACATGGTGCATAGGTGGGGAGCCAGTTCATTCTGAAGTTCTTGTAAAATGCAGCCTGGGATGTTGTCCAGTCCCATGGATGCTGTGTTTATGGTTTTACAGACTGCAGGTTTTACCTGCATAGATGTGACTACAGGGACTCTGCATTCTTCCTGTATAGATATGGGCCCTTTATGGGGTGAGAGGGGGGTAAAGTTAGCATTGTACCTATCTGCCAGGATGTTGGCAATATCAGTTGGTTCTGTAATTTTTGTGCCATTGTGCTGTAACTTAGAGCAGATCTGGGGATTGCCATTGAGATTCTTGATATAGGTATAGAATGCTTTGTGGTTGCCCTTAGAATCAGTAGCGATTTTGTTTTCGTAGCTAGCTTTGGAGGATCTTATAAGGGATCTCAGCTTCTTACTGAGGCTGACCAGGGAGCTCCTCCACTCATGGGATTTTACTCTCTTTTGCAACAGTTTCTTCCTTCTGTTGTAAAGTTTGTTTATGGCAGGGGACCACCAGATTGGCTTCCTTTTATTGGAGGATAGTGTCTTGGTTCTGTTTGGGATAGCACAATCCATGCACTTGTGTAAGTGCTTATAGAGTGCATTTGTGTAGGATTCAGTAGTCGTAACTGTATTGTCCATCTGCATGGGTGTCATGAAGTTTGCCACTTCTGTCTTAAGAAGCATGAAGTTGGCTTTGGAGAAATATTTTACCGTGGTTTCCTTGATGGTGGGTGGGGGCGGGATGCAGATATTTAGCGTGATTAGCTTATGGTCGGATCTGACCAACGAGGAGTTGACTTCAGGTGTGGAACACCGGTCACTCATGTTGGTAATGACTAGGTCTAGGATATTGTTGCCCCTGGTAGAGGTGCGGATAAGTTGATCCAGGGCATTGGAATTTGTGAATTCCAGAAAGCGTTGAGTGAAGGAGTTGGTACATGAGTAGTTTTACCAGTTAATGGTAGGGTAGTTGAAATCGCCCATTATTAGGGTGTTTGGTTGAACCCTAATATTTTCCAGTATATCAAGAAAAGAGGAGTGGGAATCCTGGGGCATGGTGGGGGATCTGTAGCAAGCTACAATTTGGATTGCAGTTTTGCCCAGAGTTAGTTGCACTTAGATAACCTCGGATGTATTATGCTGTGCAAATAGCTTGGAGGTGTGGATCTCCTTAATGAATATGGGCACACCTTCGCCTTTGGTGTTCTGGTCCAGGTTAGATGGCCGAAAAGTGTGGTATGAGTTATAGCCTGGTAATGCAGGGGTGCCCTCTAGAGCCTTGAACCAGGTCTCAGTCACTGCACAGATATCGATGTTCTCCATTTTAAGGAGTGCCTCGAGTGAGTGCATTTTGAGATTTAGACTTCTAGCATTGAGTAGCATTACCCTCAGTTTTTGGTTGCCTGTTCCTGTTACGGTGGTAAATTTGTCATTTGAACCTTGCCTAAAAAAGGCACTATAGGGGCGGCAAGATCCTTAGCCAATATCCGGAATCCCAGGGGCGACATGTGCAGGCCATCTCTGGCAAAGTATCATGGTCTGTCGACCATGTCATCCCAGGCAGACAAATACTGGATCCCCTTATAATGACACCAGAAACTTAGCCAAATGTTTGTCCTTGTACTGCGGTATCATTCTGGGCAATTGCAGGATGCTACTCAGGGTTAATGTCATACCTGCCTGGGCTACAAGATCAGAGAGCTCTTCCATGTCTCTTTTCATGTAGTCCAGGGAGATACGTCTCAGGTCATTCACA
Organism: Protopterus annectens; assembly: GCF_019279795.1. NCBI lineage: Eukaryota > Metazoa > Chordata > Ceratodontiformes > Protopteridae > Protopterus > Protopterus annectens. The sequence continues at coordinate 1,698,580,120 of NC_056735.1, forward strand.
CCAACATGGACAAAGACAGAGTCATATTTGTACTTGTTGTAGAGTGACCTGAGTGTGTAGGTTATATGGTGGATCCTGGCACCTGACAGGCAGCTGACAGTAACCTTCTCCTTGTTTACCTGGTGAGTGGGACATTAGTGTGCCTGACTATAGCGTCACCTATGACTAGTATGTTGGGTACGTTGTTTTGCCTTATGGGCTGCAGTTTATTGGCACACTGAGTCTGTGGGCTATGTGTCATTTGGGTTGTGTTGGGGGTTGGAGGTTGCTTGTGTTTCTGCTTTGGAAGTCTCTCTTGCTTGAGCAGATTATTATTGAGAGCCTCTGCGAATGTTTTTGTGTTTCTATGTGTGGATGTTGGTGGTGTAGGTTTAGTGGGACTATGTGAGAGTGTGGTGTGTGCAAGTGTTTACCTTCTCCTCTTGACTGTCAAGTTCAGTCTTGGTTGGAGAGACCTTTACCTCCAGTTTGGCTAGATAAGTGCATCTCTCACAGGTCGTGGTGTTGGATGGCAGGAGGAGAGGGTTGTTTTACTCGGAAAACTAGTACAATGCCAAATATTGCTTTCCAGACCTATCTTTAACTACATGTTACTTCTCCGTTTCAAAGTGCAATGCAAAATGTCACAACTCTAGTTAGGTATCCTCTCGCTTACTCTGTCAGAATACATCTTGGCACCACACTATAACACTATGTCGGGAACAATATCTATTCTATATTTTTTCTTTTCTTTTCTTTTTTTTTTTTTAACACTACACTGGCAACTGTTGAACTGCTTGTCACAATACAGTGCAAAGCAGAATTACCAGAGTTCCAGTTAGGACTTCCCTCCCATTTTTTACAGAATACTGCTTAATACTATTTTGCTAAACATGTGCATCTTTTCTGTTTTTTTTTCACCTCATTCCTGTAGTTATGTTCATCCCCACCGCTAATGAGACCCACGACTTTGGTATCATAAGCTAATTTTATAATATGGTTTGACTTATGATTTGCAGTGCAGTCAAGGGTGAGGTTGGTGAAGAGCAAGTGGCTGAGCACATGACCTTGGGGAACACCAGTATTCAGAACTATGCATTGAGAGGTGTTGTTTCCAGCACATGTCCACTGGAGTCTACCAATTAAAAAGTCAAGAGTCCAGTTACATAAGTGCTTGTTTATCCCCAGTTTCACGAACCTATTCACCAGTTGCATCAGTATCAGTGTTGAATGCAGCACTAAAGTCGATGTACAGCATCCTTACATAGTTGTTCCTCCCTTCTAGGTGTTTTAATACAAGGTGTTGTGTGACTGATATAACATCTGCAGTCAATCTATTTGTGTGGTATGCAAACTGGAGTGGATCAAAGGACTTAGGCAGACTTACAACTAGATGTTTCTTCACAATCCTCTCAAAGCACTTCATGATGTTTGAGGTTAAGGTGACCGGTCTGAAATCACTGAGGCAAGCAGAGTTGGGTTTCTTTGGAAGTGGGACAATACTTGTTTCCTTGAAACAGGAGGGAACTTTCTCCATAGCAAGGGATGATTGAAGAAGTCTGTCAGTTCCAGACGTAACTGATCAGCACACCCCTTCAACACCTTGACAGGTATGTTGTCTGGTCCAGCAGCCTTCCTAGAATTCATAGGTTCATAGTTTCATAGATTGGTACTAGGCTAACTGCCCTTGTGAGCCATTTTAAGCCTATCCAAATATCCCTTGTGAGACTCAAACCCTGCACCTTGTATTTGTAAGGCAAACACCTTATTCTTAAGCTGAAGCCATACCTCCTCAGAGTTTAAGGTGAGCACTGTCTCCTCTTTGTCAGTGTTTGATTTAGAAGGTACGGTGGTGTTCCTCTCCTCAAATCTGCCAATGAAGGAGTTCATTTAGGAATTCAAAGCTGTCATCACATTGAGGTGATTTGAACTTATAGTCTATGAACTGCGGTATCCCCTGCTGTAAGCTTCTAGTGTCCCTCATGTCTTGGAAGCAGATATGAATTTTCCTTCCATACTCCCTCTTTGCCTCTTTGATGCCCTTTTTCAGATCTGTCCTGGCCATCTTTAACTTTTCTTTGTCATTTGCCTTGAAGGCTGTGTTTCTTTCCTTCAGTAGCTCATAGACATTCCTGGTGAGCCAGGGATTCTGATTAGCTCTTACAGTGATGGCTTTCATGGTAGTTACATCCTCCATGCATTTATTTATGTAGGCAAGAACTGATTCAGTGTAGATGTTTATGTCTAACTGGAGGTTGTGCATAGCCGCTTCTTTGAAGACCTCCCAGCAGGTTGTATTAAAACAGTCTTGAAGGCAATCCATGGAACCCTCCTGCCAGACTCTGGTCTGTTTAGTTGTCATTTTTTCTCTGTTCAAAGCCGTCTTATAGGTAGGCAGAAGCAGGATGGCAGCGTGATCAGAGCTGCCTATTTCGGGGTGCTTCAAAGCTTTAAAGGCTCCTTTACTATCGCAGTAAACTTTGTCTAAGGCATTCTCCCCTCTGGTGAGGAAATCTGCATACTGATAAAAATGGGGTAGCACCTCCTTAAGCTCAGCTCTGCTGAAATCACCTGCTCTCACCTGTGCAAATTCTATGTTTCTGCTTTGTAGCTCATAGATAATATTTTGGAGTTTATTTTGAGCTTCAGTGGTGTTAGCACTTGGTGGGATGTACACTGTTGTGATATATATCCCACTGATTTCCCTTGGTACATAGAAAGATCTGCATTTTAGTGTCAATATTTCCACATCTTCGGAGCAGTATGACTGACTCAGCTTACAGTCTTTGCACCATCTGTTATTAACATACTGTAGATGCACACACCACCACCTTTATCTTTACCACTCAGTGCTTTACATCTGTCTGCTCTAAAGAGAGTTAGCCTATCAAGGTTCACAGCATTGCCACTAATGTTATTATGCAGCCAAGTTTCAGAGAAAATGAGCAAACAAGTCTCCCTCACCTTATTTTTTGTGAGCTCTATTCTCAGATAGTCCGTCTTATTATCCAGTGAGCAGACATTTGCAAGTAATACTGAAGGTAATGCAGGCCTGTGGGGGTTTCTCTTCAGTTTAGCAGCAGCTCCACCTCTATAGCCTCTCTTTCTACTTCTTTCACATCTTTTTCTTTTGTAGCTGCTCTGGGGAATTCCAGAAACATTCCTGTGAAGTTTTAGAGCTCTGATGGCATTCCTGTTTAAAATCCAGAGATCTAGGATTTCTGCAAGTGATGTAGATCCAGACTACTCTGCAGACAATAGCGATTTAAGCCAGTAGCTTGTTCTAGTAATCCGTTTAATTTCCAGTAATTTCCTTATGGTATAAGTAATTGTGTCCACATCAGAATGTCTGAAAGTGATTTTTTTTTTTTTTGTGCAAAAGAAGCAGGAATAAGCATTTCTCCCTGAAGAGCTAACAAAGCTGCTGCCTCTGTGGGTGCCGCCATTTTATACACATATATATATATATATATATATATATATATATATATATATATATATATATATATATATATATATATGCACACACACATATAAATGTATATACACACACACACACACACAGACATATATATGTGTGTGTATATAGATATAGATATAGATATAGATATAGATATAGATATAAATATATATATGTTCTGTCATGGTTGCTTTAATGCTGCTTGCCTTACAGTCTGTTTTAGTTGTACATTTTATGAAAAGACAATTACTTGTTTTGCAGTTTAATTTTGTTTCAGATTATATAAGATGAAAACTGACAGTATCAACCATTCAAACAATTAGAATACCAAATAATACAGAGCTGTATAAGGCTTAGATATTAAAGTGACTATATACTGCCAGTACTTCTCTTCTAACTGGCTAGTTTTAAAAAATATATTTGTTGGCTGTTGTGTTTTGGCTGCATAAACAAGATATATTAAAAAAGTAATAAAGAGCAAATACAAATGACCAGATCCTGAAGTTCCACTGGAATTGTAAGACTCGCATATTTTACATTCCGTGCAGCTTCTGTTTAGGGTGGGGATCTGGAAAACAGCTTCAGAATTTAGGACCCAGCTTTTGATCACAGCTGTTCTTTGTAGTATTCATACAAAAATGCATTTTGTTGGATCAGAAAATGCTTGTCACATGGCAAGTGCTTCATTGATTTTTGACAGTTAACAACATTATTAAAATGAATATACAAAGCAAAAGACTTCAGTCCTTCCCTTCCCTCACACTTCATAATTCCATTAGAAATCTATTACTGTTGAAAGCCTACTACGAGACATATTCAAGATCATAATTATAGTTTATAATAGCCTGCTGTTCATTTTATATTTTGCCATGTGTCATGATTCTTTTTTAACACCTAGAGTGATGAAACTGATATTTCATTACTCAGTTTATCAATAATCTGCTACCATCTATAAAATAGTTTAATCTGTTTACTTCTCTAGATAGACATAATGAATAAAAGTATACTTTAAATTATGTGTTTATCTTTTTCAGAGTTGTGGTTTAACTATGTTATAGCAGCTTTATTCCATGCATTAACAACAGAGTTTTACCATAACTTAATACATATGGCTGTATATTATTAAGTTAAACACAAAAGTAATAAACCTTATTATCAGGATTCAGGCAAAGGTCCTAATTAAGTTCTGTCCATCGAATAAGAATATATGTGAAATATTGTACAATATACAGATCTGGCATCTGTCACTCAGTTGTCAATATACATATAATGAATACCTAATGAAAATGTTTGAATATAAAAAGATCGATCTAAAAAGAACGAATCAAGAAATATTGGAACCCCCCCCCGCTGCACCCTTCATACCCACTGCTAATTATATATAACATAATCTCATGCATACAGAAGCCAGCTTAAAGACAATTGAGTCTCTTAAGCCAACAAAAGAAAGTTCAATATTTTAAATGTTCAGCCAAATGAAATACAGCTATATATATATATATAGAGAGAGAGAGAGAGAGGAAGAAATTGAGATCTATAAAACATTCATGGTATTTAAGGAGAGATAAACCAACTCGAAAGTGTTAATCCATTATCTGGTTCACTTCAGTATACATGTAGCCCACCTCTGCACTCTCACTGCCTTGGCTGATACAGTTCCTGTTATAAATATAGTGTGATCGCTCTGTTGGTATCAGAGTAGAAGCATCACTCTCAAGGAACTACTGAGTCGACACACTGACAGTAATATCTATCTGGAAAATATTGTATCCTTTAAAGTGTGTATGGAATAATTATTTTCTGTTATCTTTCTGACCGTTTTTATCATAACATAGTAGGACCTGCTGTTAGTAACAGGAATAAGTAAGAAAGGCACATTTCTGGATTAAAACAGCTGCAAAGATTCCTGTAGTTTGCAGCAGTGTATTGTCAATATACATTGTTTTGACCTTAACATTTTGCAAAAAAAAATAGTGCACCAGGCATTAATTTTGTATTTAACTGAATATTTGTTGGGTTAACAAAAGTAGAATCCAGCTGGTGAAATACTGAAGGGGTGCGGTTTCTTATTCGATACTACTGGCCAGTATTTACTTAGTATCTACAAGTCAGGGCCCTGGCAAGCTGCATAGGGAGTGAGTGGCTGAATGAGAGCTTGTGGCTGTAGTACAACTGATAGAAAATAAAAGTGATATCAAATACCTGAATTTGGGCGAATACCAGGTGAGTGACAGGGGAAACTGCATCTTCCCAATAAAGCATACGTCACACTTTCATACCAGGCTTTAAACCTTATGCAATATTGAAATTTCATTCATTGATAGTAATCATCATTTTCACTGCTGCAGTAGCCTACAGGTTGTGTCTTGCTTAAGACACAATGAGAGGACAGCTTCCAAAAGTCTGGATCCCTCTCTCAGATCCACTCTGACTGCTGAATGTCCAGTCCTGAGGAGGGAGATTCACCAGTAAAGGCAGAAACTCTTCAGTACTTTCTTGCCACCTCATGGAGGATCAGTTTAGAGTTTCCACAAGAACAGCAGCCGGCACTTTAGTTCCTTTCTGTCAGGTAAGTCTCCTTTGGAGAACATTTCCTAACAGTTAATGTATTTACTTATTATTTGGTTTTTATTCTGATTTATTAATGTTTTTATTTTATTGAAAAAGACTTCCTGTTGGGAACCCTTCTACACAGATAATGCAATATTCATATATATATATTTAGTAAGTATGTACCCGCGGTGGTGGTGCTGCGGTAGCGTTGTCGCCTCACAGTAAGACGCTGTCCGGTTTGATTCTCAGCTAGAGCGTCTTCTGCATGGAGACATGCGTGAATGGACGTACCTTCATTGAAGGTTGTGCATCAGGGCTGGTAACTCGGCACGTAAAAATCAACTACCAATCATTAGCGGACCGGAGTTCCGCTGTGGCGACCCCTAACTGGGAAAAGCCGAAAGGCACAAACAAATATTTAGTAAATATGTATGTTTATTTGAAAAAAGTGTTTTTACTGTTATTATTGCAGTTCTGGCCCTTTAACTTACTCATGCCTAAAATGCTGATTTTGTACATCCTTGAGCAGTGCCCATGGTGCCTCTGTCATCACACTAGTTTTTTGCTCCATGCCTAGACCTCCACAGTGTGCTGGTATCTTTAAGAGCACCATATATCATTTGGAAAGCATTTAAACATGTGCAAATACAGCCACTGAAATCTGCATTTGCTCACGTGTAACATAAAAGTAAAAAAAAAGTGTTGTCATAAAAAAAAATAAGAAAATGTTTTCTGGGCATATATTGATGAATACATAAAACTGCATGCATTGCAGAAATGTAGAGTGGTGGTGTGTATCCTCACGGCCCTCAGAATAGCCTCAGCACATCCCCTTAGATGAAATTGATAGTCTATGAACATTTATTGATTTACTTTTCTTCATTTCATTAACTTTTTTTTACAAGTTTACAAACTTGTACTCATTAGAATGTCTTAATTTCTTTACACAAACAGGTCTGACAACCCGATTGGTTTCAGTGACACGATGTCAGTCACCTTGGTGCAGTAACAAATCTGGTTGTAAGATGTCTGTCATTCAAGCAACTGCTCCTGCTCCTATAATATGTACAGGGTGTTCCTTTTTCACTCTGTCCCCACTAAAAGTCAGGCTGTCTCCTATACCTCTCTCTTGATTCTTCAGTTTATTTGATTTTTTTCAGATCGTCATAGATGTAGGAGCTGCCATCACAGCTTGGCAGGAAAACTTTCTTGGGAAACAGAGAGCTAGGCTCACAGTAAGTACATTGGTATTGTCTTCAGGAGGTGTAATGTTCACTGTTTTGCTTCTTAAATTACCCCAGGTTACAGCCAATAATGCCAAATCTTAGAGATACAAGTTTCAGTGTTAAAAAGAAAAGTCCTGTCAGTATTTGCATCATAACTTACGACTGCTGCTGCTTGTTTGGTGCTAACTTGCCACATTTAAGTGACTTACCAAAATAGTCAAACCTTTTGTCTTATGAGGGAAAAGGGAAACTGTATAAAGCAGAACGCTTGAGAGGTATACACCAGTTTGGAGGCACGGGTTTTGTTGTGACTGCCAAAAACATGGTGATATGTTCTGTTATGTCAGACTATTTGCTTTGCAGCTTTGATTTTAAAACAGTAATACCTGATATAATAATGCTGGCAGTGATAAACTGGATAGCTCAGACAATATTTTTAAGACTTTGTGATTTATGCAGAGCAACTTCTTGGACTGTAATGCTTTAATGTGTGTCAGCTTATTCGTGTGGAATCTGAAGGTAAAATACTATTACATAGTTGGCTGGATGAAAGTAACTGACCTTGTCTTTGCTCAGTTTAAACAATCACTATCTGGCTTTGAAGGGATAGTGTGCTTGTGTAAGAGGTAAGATGGACTACTTAACTCAATATCTGATTATGCACAGATACAGTAGGTATAACTGCTATGGCTGCCTTCTGCGAACGAAAATGACTAGTTGCTTACTGCTGTTTGATTATTATTTTTCCGGGCTAATGTGAGTATGTGTAGCAATGTGCAACTTTTTAATGTGTGGCAACTGCTTGTTTGGGAAAAAGGTGAAATACATTACATGGTTATCCTCTTTTATCATGATCAGACATCTGAATTGTACATGAAAGTGGCTTGGTGGTGGTTGTCTTGATGAAAGTAAGTGACCCTGTAAGGGATAACTGCATCACGGAATACCCAGACCCTTAGAATTTGTGGGGGCTGATGTTCTCACCCACATCAACATCAAAGTTGCAAAAGTGGATTTTGACATGGGCTTAGTAATTGCCACTACCCTGAACTCGAAATATTTTAAAGCCAGCCCTACTCATGTGTGTACACAGAAGGTCACTGTACTTATGTGGAGGGATGACAATGTGGTCATTAGTTCTCTAACTTTCCTTACAAACTTCATAGGGGTGCAGTGAGGGTTACTATAGGTTGCATAGGAGTGTTGAATTGTCTCTAGAAGTAACAAGTTGGAAACATTACTGTAGTCATTATTTTTCCATTTTTTTTTCATTTTTCTCACAAATCAAAAATCTTATGGATATACAGGTGGCTATTTTGGGGGAGATTACATAAGCATGCTGTTTATATAACTCTGATAGCAACTATGTTATATCTGGGTTGTTTTTTTTTTTTTGTTTGTTTTGTCCTATTCTGACATAAGAGGGGTACACAGAAGGTTACTATCCTTTGGGTTAGGGGTGAGGAGGCAGACTGTATTATGAATATGACAACAGCAGCTTGAAATATGACTTGCTTGTACTTGTGCCTTAATTTTAAATCCAATTTAACACCTGAAGGGATACACAAAAGATGACTACCTATTTTGAGGTGGGGGTTTAGCAAAGCAGGTACTAAACCTCAATATGATTTATGTATCCCCATAAGCTCTTGTCTTTTCAGTTTATTGTGAACTGTTGTTTGGTCAGCATTGAGCATCAAAATGTTGAAAAAAAAAAGCTCTGAAATGCACATCAGAGCATCTACAACCTCATGGCTTCTGGGTGCCTAGCAGCTCCCAGACCTTCACCTTAATTTAATTATTGCACTGTACTCTTATTTAGTTAGGATGTGTTAAAAGAATGCAAGAAAAGGTAAAGTTGTAGAGCAACACTTTATTTCTTTCCTTAGTCATGTTTTTTTCTTTAAGTCATTACTGGTTGAAGAATGCATCTTAGAGCATCTAGAAACCTCATGACTTCTGAGGGCCTAGCAGTCCCAGGCTTAATGCAATTATTCCTACCTCAGTTTACTTAAAGCTGGGCCTGGTCTGCATACAGCAGTTTTGTTGATCTATCTCTCCTTGACCTGTTTGCTAATGTAGTCCATCACTAGTATGAACAGCAGCGGATGCAAAGCTGAACCATGAGGCACACCAACTCCCACTGGAAACACCTCTGTGAGTCCAACCACTGTTCACACTTTTGTTATTGGGCTCATTTGTTAGATATTTATAGTTGTTCAATATTAAAATAAGTTTATTAGTATTTTACATGCCAAGTCAACACAAAGGCTCATTACTCCAATGGAGTACTTTGTACAATAAATTTTTTTTTTCCTGGAAATATTCTGAGTGTATGGAATATGCTCATAATTATAGTAGTAATTTGAACATGAGGCTGTTTATATGGTACTCCATCACATCAAATGAAAGCTTACATAATGCTGCAAAAAATGTCACTAATATCAGCTGTCTGTCTGTCTACTACCAGTCAACAAATATTTATAGTTGTTGAGTAATAAAAATGTTTTTAGCATAATTATCATATTTTAGTACATGTCACTATCACTGTGCACTTGGATGGGTTGTGATCCAGTATTTCACATGCCAAGTAAGCAGAGTGGTCATGAATGGTTTCTTACACCAATGGTTACTTGGTATCACAGAAGTTCTGATTTTTTTTTCCTGGAATATTATGACCGTATAGCATGTAATAACTACATTAATAACTTGAACCAGAGGGTGTTTCCATAGTACTCCATGGTATCAAGTTAAAGTATACTCAATGCTGAAAAAAATTTGTACTGATAGTTGAATCTAACTAGGATTATATGGCATACATTTACATTTGTTTGTCCACTGAATATGCAGATATGCATTTGTTTGTGTCTTTCGACTTTTCACGGTTAGGGGTCGCCACAGCGGAACTCCGGTCCGCTAATGATTGGTAGTGGATTTTTACGTACCGGGTTACCAGCCCTGATGCACAACCTTCAACGAAGGCATGCCCCATTCATGTATGCCTCCACACAGAAGACGCTCTAGCTGAGAATCGAACGGGACAACGTCTTGCTATGAAGCGACAAAGCTACCGCAGCACCACCACCGCAGTCAAATATAAAGATATTCATATCATCCATAATTATGCAGCTATCTCATAAGAAGAGTGGCATCCACAAAATTATTTTTCAGCAAAATGAACATCACATCTGCATGAACCAAAGTCACACTGATAGTTGGAGTCTATCTATTATAGTTACAGAGATATTAATTGCTGAATACCTTTCATATTTTAACTTTTTTTTGTATCTGTTATAGTTTTTGAGATATATGAATTTGTTTACAGATAGGTTGCAAAACTGAATTCTCAGAATTTTATCTCAAGTGAAGGCTGTCCAGGCATGAACTCTTCAGGTGTGAGGAGGTGTGAAATTCCATTCAAGCTAGGTGTGAATGTGTTAAGAAACGTATTTATGTAGTATTGTCTGTTTCCTGTCTGGGACTGCTATATTTAACCTCAGCTGGGTTGGGCCTTATTTGGTGAAGAAATGTGTTGCTTAAGCAAACCTTTCTAATATTTTTTCAAGTGTTTTTGTGTGGGAAAGTATTTTACCTGGGCAGAGAGACATTGTCAGAATATGTTAATGCTGTGAGAACTTGCCTGCCATTTTTTTCTGTCAGACTAGTTTTTATTTAAAAGGAGTACTAAGAGGATTTCCCATTATGGTGCATGCATTAACTGAGTATGTGCTGCCTGTGCACACACTTTGACAATGGACCTGCCATTTTTTATATCGGACTATTTTTATAAGGGGCTTGGACATGATTTTAGTGTACTGCCTTGCTTTAATGGGGTGTATACTGCTAGTGATCCTGCTGTAACAACTTGCCTGTTATTTGTTCTGTCAGTCTAATTTTACTTTTAAGGGATACTGACATGATTTTAATGTACTTTTTGATATTTACTCTGTGTGTGTGTGTGTGTGTGTGTGTGTGTGTGTGTGTGTGTGTGTGTGTGTGTGTGTGTGTGTGTGTGTTTGTGTGAGAGAGAGACAGAGAGAGAGAGAGCTGAGAGCAAACACAGTAATAACTTAACCTGCCATTTATTCCTGTCAGACAATTTTTACTGCAAAGAGGTTTGGACATGATTCTGAGTATACTGTAGCTCATAATTTACAGGGTATGTTTAGCTTGTGTTCACTCAGTGACAAATTGCCTGCCATTTATTTTGTCAGTCTAAATTTTCATGGAAGGGATTTTGACAAGATTTTAATGTACTGCTTATGTATTTACTGGACATGTGTTGTGAGTATTTCAAATGTGACATCTTTCCTGTAGTTATTTCTGTCAGACTAACTATACTCATATGGGGTTCCTAACAGAATTTCAGTATAATGCTTGTGCAGTGTGCAGTACAGTGTTTTTGGGACTTTATCTTTATGGGTAAATAAGTGTGCTGCTTGTGTAAACTTTAGACAACTTACCTTATGACCAACATGTTCCAGAGATTCTAAATGAATTCACTGCATCCTCCTTGGTCGCAGCAAGGACACTTACCCTGCTCCTCCTGGCAGATTCTAAATGAATCCAATGCAGCCTCCTTGTTCACAGCAATGATACTTACCAAGCTCCTCCTGGCCCAACTTCCTCAGTTCCTAGAAAGAAAGCATAACTAACCTGAGCACCCTTGCCATTTAAACCTGCTAAATTTGTGGATCATCAAAGAGTAGGTGCAGTGGCCATTTGTTGTCCTTTAGATCACTCACTTCTTTTCCAGCTTCCTCTGGTGTAGTTCTTCAGGTCACCATGAACAGAAGGGTGAGTCACATCCTCTTAAGCTGTATCCAGTGTCCTAGTCATGGCATTGGAGAACCATCTTTACTGGGACACATAATTTCTCTAGGGGATGCTAATGGATGTGTTCGGAGGAAGTTTCCCCTTGTAGAGGCGCAGAGTCCTCTTCAAGTCAGTCACAGATTTTTACCTCATTTAAGGGGTTGTCAAAGACAGTCATTCCAGGTATATATTCTTCACTACCTCTGGTAAGTCAGTTGAAGTTTTTCCTGAGGAAGACAGATGTGATGAATGAAATAGACAGAGACAAGGCTTTGTATCCAAGAAATTCTTGAACCTAGTTCTTTGATGAAGAGGAAATATGGTCCTCACATCCTCCTTGGGAGGTGATTTCTCTTCCCAAATTACTGCCAGGATGAATGAGGTGTCTTTTTGGAAACCTTTGGATGTTCCTACTGCATTGATGAGATTTTTGTCAGTATGCACCCAAGACACATACCGAGAAATGTGTTGAATGGACAAGTATACAGAGTGCTTAGGTTACATAACAACGATGACGAAGCGCACATGGCACTTGATGTGGTCCAACAAGAGTTTTTAGCTAGGGGCTATTCTAAGAAAGAGATTACTGCCACTATAGATAAAGCTTGGGCACAGAGAGGTGATAGGTGCAAACCATACCTGAGCAATATGGCATATACTTCTGAATCCGTCCCTATTAATAATGATTTTAGAGTTGTCTTTCAATACTCAAGTGATATCAATGAATATGTCTCTATTATTAAAAAACATTGGAGCATTTTACAGGAAGTACCGGGATTGATAGATAAGATTGGCAATGCTCTTTTTTCTTTTAAGAACTATAAATGTTTGAAACAACATCTCTGCAACAAAACAAGTGCAAATAGACCAACTGCCTTCACACGCACTGGTACTTTTCCTTACAGATGATGTTCGGCATGCCAGTACATTTATATGAGTACGGTATATACACACCCCACACAACATTTTACTATTAGGAGCACTTGTTATGCTAACTGTCGTACTACTAATGTAGTTTATTTTTCTTTCTGTCAAATTTGCCATGCATATTATGTGGGTAAAACGAACAGGATGCTTAAGGACAGGATCTTAGAGCATAGGAGAGATATTAATAATAATAAAGAGAGTAGTGCCCTAGCTAACCATGTGATACAAACAGATCATGCACACACATTTAAATTTCTAGACATTCAAGCCATACGCCCCAATATATGGGGGGGGCATTGAGAACCAGACTGAAAGCGCAGAGTAGAGATGGATCCTTTTATTTAATGCTGAGAGACCTCCAGGATTGAATGGGATGATGCCTTTAAAACCCTTTTTAAAGGCACGCCGTCTGAAGCATTAGAATAGAAATACTTTCTACTCCGTTATCAGTTTTAATTGTGCATTTAATTACATTGTTTTAGTGATAGGAGTTATTTGTTTAAGTTATGTTTTTAATTTGCTATTTATATTAGCTATTTATATTTGTGCATATATATCTTTAAGTGTTTGATTAATTTTGAGTGGTGAAATATCAGCTGATTAGCCTCATATGATATTTAAACTGTTTTTTTACTGCATTTTAACTGTCTGATGAAGCGATATTGATAATCGCGAATGTGCTCACGTTTTTCTTTTTGTTTTTATGAAATAAATGTTGTTGGTTAGTGGAAGATTGGTGCAGTTTATTTTTCTTTTTTTACCTTTTATTAGTATGGGATCTTAAAGGTCTCTGAACTTCTATGTTGGGGTCACATAGTGTGACACCCCTGCCCTGGCCCAATAATCAAGGAGCCTCAATCCTCACCACTAACACCAGTGAGGGATGTGCACATTGGGAAGATGACAAGTATTCGCATACAGTACAGTACAATTTCCCTTTAGAGCACACAGAGATCACAGTCAGTCTGTGGCTGGTTTCTCCCTCTTTCTCCAAATCCCCAGTAAGATTCCCCAATGGAACAGCTATAGGGTTAAGATCTCAGCTGAGTGGTCAAGCCAAAACATTCAGCACCCTCTCTGTGCAACTAAGTGCTTTGTGTCCCTGCTCAAGTACCTGACACACACACACACACACACACACACACACACACACACACACACACACACACACACACACACACACACACACTTTAAGATTTGATTTACAGTATATACAAACATACAGACACTCCTGGGGAAGGCTGGGACAGGTTCAATAGCTATGCCCCCTTCCGCCCAGACTATGAGGTAGAAATTACTGCCACTAACCAGCTCTACTTATCAGCTACTATAAGGCCCTTCCCAAAGAGTGACCAGTTCTACTGTGTAATGTTACTATTATCCAAATGGTAAGTGTGTCCAAGGCTAAGTAAGGCTATTTAGGAGTGGCTTATACAGTGTCACCAAATACATATGCAAGTATTCTAAGAGCTTAAATATCTCCATAATTTAAAAATGTTAAATATATTTAATAATAAATAATAAAAGCACAAGTCAATACTCAATAACTCAACACAGTGACAACAGAATTCAGAATCACAGGAAATATTTTAAAACAACATTGCAAGACAGTCTCACATAAATACAGAAAACATCTAAACTAATCTTTCTATATTCCTATTTATCTTGATTAGAAATACTATACCTAAATCTTACTTACAGAGCCAGGCAAAGGGAAGTGCTGAATGGATGGATACAAAATGCACAGATTCTGAGAGATAGTTCTTAAATTAATAATACACATTACTGCTGGGGTTAGCTGGATGACATCACTTTTTGACACCTCTGCCTTCAGTTCCCAGGCCAGCAGAACTTAAAATTTAGCACCTCTGTGTGAAAAATACTTATCTCTTAGAAGCTTGCCCGAAACTGGAAGTCGTAAAACAGTTAAATACTTTTACCTTGGAAACCTGTAATTATTTCTGTTTCCAGACAATAGAAAGAATTTCTAGCTGCAGACATTCTGTCTCCTAGCTGAGATAAACACCATCATAAACAATTCACTTATTTTCTTAGAGTTTGCAAGTTAACTCTGTTCTTTTCCAGTAGGGTATATTGTGGTTACATTATTGAAGCTCAGCACATAACATACAGGGTTTCTTATTTTTGAAAGATAAGCATACAAACCATATTACTATTCACAAATAACATAGAATTATTTACAAAATTCCAGCTAGCTGGGCTGGCAGCCTTCACACATAGCATGTCTATTTACAGTTGTATCCTTAGATGCTCAGATACCTAGCTTGGGCTTTGTCTAATGGAACTGCACTCTTCTACTTCCAAGTCATTCTGTATCTAAAGACAACTCAGAATTCCTTGAGGACATTTCATATGAAGGTAAAGGTGCACAGTTTGTGCATTTTTCAGACAGACCAATGCACATAAATTTCAAACAGTTGTACATCACTGCAGTGTTGCAAAACTGTTCAAACAGTTATACAACTCTACAGTAATATGGCACATCAACAAGCTAGGGGCCACAAGGCTG
Organism: Protopterus annectens; assembly: GCF_019279795.1. NCBI lineage: Eukaryota > Metazoa > Chordata > Ceratodontiformes > Protopteridae > Protopterus > Protopterus annectens. The sequence goes on from NC_056735.1 coordinate 1,698,595,610, forward strand.
TAACCCCGATACAGGCTAGCTGTGTTTGCTTTGGTATTAACTTCAGCTTTCCTTAACCTTACAAGTACATTATTTTCCATCAGAGCAATACATAGTGGTAGATAAACTGAGAAGACCCAGAACAGACCCTCAGTAATATACTCTGTACAAATAGTTATTGCAGGAATTGATTTAAATCTGTGCAGAATGTCAAACAGATCTGTTAGCCTCCTTAAAAAAACAATGTATTCTTTTTCATTCCCTTACAAGGGAATTTTTCTTTATGCAATCCACCCTTTCCACTGATATCCAGGGTATTTTTGAATATTCAGAATGACTCTCCAAAAATGGTGGTGATTACCACTTACTCCTGGCAATATTGATTCTCCCTTTTATGGAAGTGAATTACCACAAGTTTTCTCACTATTAAATTTACACACACCAGAGGGAGTTCAACTCACCCCAGTCTCTTACAGCTTAAATTATCTGCCTAGATTCTGATATCTTTAGGCACCTTTTTTTGAGGATGTGTAGCAGGTACAAAAACAGACACTAAATCCTATTACTAGAAAGTCCTATATTGTAATTGGAAGACATTTCTAGTTGGTGCTTCTTAATAACCAGGGCCCTACCTGGAATTGTACCACTAAGTTGGAGCAAAATATTTAAAAAATTTAGATATTATTTCCTAATAATAATATTATTATTTCCTAAGAGATCTGGCATGATTGTTAAGGTCTTCACCTCCCATGCACAAGTTACAAGGTTCGATCTTGACTTCTAGTCAATGCATGTTTGATGTTTGCATGTTCTCCCTGTGTCTCTATGGGGTTCCTTCCACCTCTAAAAAATGCTGAGTGTTTTTATCTCAAACTTACTAATGAATGCAGCTATGGGCAGCAGCACAAACTCTACATAGTGGCCTATAGGGTAAGATTGTACAGACTAACCACTTTGGGCATCTACGGTGGTATGCAGTATCTTCAAAATAGGAGAACACAGATCATGTGCAGTGGCAGGGTTAGCCACTCAACAGTTTAAAATATGGCCCTAGGTGATCCAGTCATGTTGACTAATGTCATCAAATGTTTATGGGTATTTGCTATTGATAAGTGGGTTGAGGACTCAACCTACTCTGACCTACACCAGCGAGCCATGCTAATAGTAGGAAGGGTGCATGCGCCCCTATTGGCCAATGTATGCCCGCCATAAAGCCCAGCATCCCTGGGTCAATAAGCTACTGGCTGGCCAGTGCCTAGTTGCCCAACCTGGGTTACCTGAGACAGCTATGTTGAGTGAAAGATGGATGTAAAACCAATCAACCAGCCAACCATGAACTGAGAATTGCTATACTTATTGTAGGTTCACTGACAGGAGACAGCTTGGATGTGTATGGCATGATGATATGGAGGAGGCTGGACATCCTATGTATCCAAGAGGCAAGATGGAAGAGAAGTGCAGTGAAGTCACTTGGCTTGGGATCCAGAGTCTACTACTTAGGAGGATAACAGGCTAGAAGTGGTGTGGGAATTGTGATGAGAGAGAGGGTTCAGAAGCCAGTGAGGGATATCATCAGAATTAGTGACAGACTCAAAGCAATCAGACTCCAGTGTAATGATAGGACAGTATTCATAATGTCATTCTATGCCCCACAGTAGGATTGTGATAGTGAGGAAAAAAGTGCAGTCAGACAGCAGTTGCAGGAACTACTAGATAAAGTAGGACAACAAAAATTGGTATTGATAATGGGGGACTTGAATCCACATATAGAGACAGAAAGAACAGGATTTGAGGACGGCCTGGGTCCACATGGGTGGGGCAACAGGAATAAAGAAGGAGAGGCCATTCTAGACTTCTGTCTGGCAAATGGCTTGTTAGTAACCAACACGTGGTTCAGAAAGAGACGCAGTCACAAGATCACATACAAGAGTGGTCAACATGCAAATCAGGTAGACTTCCTCCTAGTAAGGAAAGGGCACCGGGATAGAATCAATGATTGCAAAGTCATCCCCAGTGGAACAGCTGGAACACAGCATAAACCACTGTTTGCCACAATCAGTTGCAAGCAGTGGTCAGATAAGGCTCTAATGTAAACATAGATCAGGTTGAAGACCTTGAAGTTGACGACTACAGAACAGATGTGACCGAGCCAGGTATGGAAATAAGGTGCATAAGGATAGCTGGTGATAGAATGCAGAAGTCCAGGAAATCATCAAAAGAAAGAAGGAGTGCAGGAAAATGCTGGAGATAGAAAAGACCGACCAGGCTAGGAAGGAATACTAGTTGGCTAACAAAGAAGCTAAGAAAGGAGATTCAATAACAGGCACTCTTACCAGCTTCTGGAAAGTGACTCAATAGGTGGCACAAAGAAACTATATCAGGTTGCAAGGCAAAGACAGAAAGATAAAGAAGATAGTCAGACACCTTTCATAATGGATGCTAGCAACAACTTGGTCACCAGTCCACAGGACATCAAAGGCAGATGGAAGGAGTATTTCTAGCAACTTCTCAATGAAAAAAGACCCACAGAAGCTGTACTGCCCCAGACACAGCCTATGATGAGAGAAGAAGAGGAGCCCATCTTAGAAGAAGGAATAATAGCAATAAGGAAAATGAAGTCAGGAAAAGCAGCAGGCACAGATGAGGTCACAACAGATATGATAAAGATGCTTGGTGAGATAGGGGAGAAATGGCTCCTGAGGGTACTCATAGCAGTGTGGAGAGAAAGGCATATCTTAGATGATTGGAGAATAAGCATAATAGTGCCAGTGTACAAGAACAAAGGGAACATCCACAACTGTGTGTAGTACAGAGGCATCAAACTCCTGTCACATTGCATGAAAGTTCTGCTGAGGGTGATTGATAAATGAATATGTAGAGTAGTAGAATGTAAGATGGGAGATGAGCAGTTTGGCTTCAAATCTGGATGCAGCATAAGTGACCTGATTTTTGCAGTGAAACAGATAGTTGAAGAGAACCTAGTGATGAGAAAAGACTTCAATGGGTGTTCCTAGACTTGGAAAAAGCAAATGACAAGGCCACAAGAAAGCTAACTTGGGCAGTACTGTGGTGGTTTGAAGTCCCAGGCATATTGGTAGAATTAGTGCAGGTATTGTACAAGGATCCAATGACTCAAGTACAAGCAGTGTTCTGTGCCACAGAGGGGTTGCCAATGGGAGTGGATGTGCACCAGGGTTCAGCTCTGAACCCACTGCTGTTCATACTAGTGATGGGCTTCATTAGTAAACAGGTGGGAGGGGACAAATCAACAAAGTTGCTGTATACAGATAATGTAGCATTACAGGGAGACAATGAACAAGAACTTTAGCAAAGGATAGGGGAATGAAATGCAAAAATGAAGGCATATGGGGTAAAACTAAGCACAGATAAGACAGTGGGAATGGCAGCAACTTTGGGAATCAAAAGAAGCTGAGAATTGAGATAGAAGGGAAGATAGTGGAACAGGTTAATAGCTTAAAGTATCTGAGAAAGGTGGTTAAGGAGAAGGGAACTCTGAATGAAGAGGTCAAAACTAGATTCAGAGGGGCTGCAGCCAGCTGGCATAGAGTGTGAGATGTAGTGAATGACAGAGGAATGCCAAAAAAGCTGGAAAGTAAGGTGTACAAGATAGTGGTATGACCATTACTGCTGTATGGAACAGAAATCTGGGTAATAAAGGCATAGCAGATGAGGAAGCTAGAGGTGATGGAAATGAAGTGCCTGAGAAGGGTAGTAGGATACACACTGTGGGACAGATGAAGAAATGAGGACATAATAGCAGAAGCCAAGGTAGCTTCAATTGTAGAAAAGATCAAAGTGAACAGGTTACAGTGGTTCAGGCACATGGGCAGAAGACGATTTGGGACAGACAGTAAGATGGTAAGAGGAAACAAGGATGTACAGCAAAGAGGTGGATGGATTGTGTGAGAGAAGATCTTCAACAGTCAGGCATGAGTGTCAAAGAAGGCAGGAGCTTGGTGTTGAATCAAGGGAGATTGTGACATTTAACATGTTACCCTGACCCCATGTAGAAAAATAGGAAAAAGGGGGTTGATAATGATGATAATGATTTAGATATTATTTCCTATTATATGAAAGGTAAAGTAATTATAGCTGACAATTGTAATTGTATTTTATCCAAAAGAGCAGCAAATAAGAAACCTAGATTCTCATCTTCTGCTAAACATGTATTATTTTTCATAAACTCAATGAACTTCAAAGGCATTTATGATTTGAAAGCATCTAATTACCCTTCATTATACTCATTACTTTTATAGATATGGTATTGAAACTAATGTAGATAAGACTTTAGTTTCTAAGAATCTAAGGTCAAATATTAGTGAAGTTTCAATAGTATCTTGTCCATTGTCTGACCACAATGCAATTACATTTAATGTTACATTAAAATCTACTTATTTGATGTATTGTAATACATTTCCAGCTTGTGTAGTTAAAATTAAAAGTTTTACAGAATATTTTTTCAATGAAAAACATAATTATTTAGATATAAATATGAATGGTGAAGTTTTGGATATTATGTTATGGAATTCTTTGAAGGCATATCTAAATGGTAGAATTGCATTTTGCTATAAATGTAAAAGAAAGGAATGGGATAAAGAATTGGATAATTTACAGTGTAAAATACATAAACTAAAGTTGTAGTTGAAGCCAAATTATATTTTCATGCAAATATAATTAAAAAGTTTAAATATAAAATATGTTGAAATCCTTAAATATAAGGTATCCATTACTTTAGAACAACTATAACTACAATCTTATTCAGCTAATCCTCAGAATTTAAATAAATTAACTATTAGGTCTAAAAGAATGAGTAAATTAAATCATATCAAAGAAACACTTTATCAATTTTTTAATAGATTTGAAAAAAAGACAGATTTAAAAGATATTCTTGAGTGCTTTAGGGAACATTATGAGATTATAAATAATAAAAACAATGATTCAGCTAATGGTGTTGTAGTAGATACATTTTTAAAGAAAAATATATTGCAAAAAATAACTAAAGAACAAGCTTAAAGAATTGATAGACCATTTTCGATAAAATAAATTAAACAGCAAATTAAAAAAATAAAGAACAATAAAGCAGCAGGGTTTGATGACATCATACCAGTGTTTTAAAAGCTATTTATAGATAATGTAGTTAGTATACTGGCAGAAACTTTTAAAGAAATTAAAGAGACTCTTAAGGCTCCCCCTTCATGGAGATTTTCTCATATCACCTATATTAAAACAGGATAAAGAAACATTACATTGTTCCTCATATCATCCAATTTTGCTCCTTAATGTTGATTATAAGTTATGTCCATTTTGGCTAAGAGAATTAATCTAATTTTACCAAAAGTAATTAATAATAATCAGGGTGGATTTATTTTAAATAGATAGGTACAAGATAATATTAGACAAGGCACCTTAAAAGATTATATAAATAAAAGTTAGAAATAACTTTCAATTATTATTTTAGATATTGATGAAGCCTTTGATTCAGTAAATTGGTCTTATCTTTTTTTAAAGTACTTAAGGAATACAGTTTCTCTTTGGAGTTTATATCTTTGATTAAGGACTATATGATAACTCTTATTCCTTTGTTCAGATAGGTTATTTTCCCTCTAACTCTTTCAAAATACAGAAAGGTATGAAACAGGGTTGCACATTGTCACCACTGTTATTTGCTTTAGACATAGAACATTTTGCTAACTCTATTAGGTCAAATGAAAATACCATAGGTATATCATTAGTGGAATATTTGGACTTAAAAATTCAACCTTTTGCAGATGATATCCTTCTCACAATAGGTGATACTGAGGTTCCATTGGAACATATAATGAGTACAGTGAAACACTATGAGACAATTTCAAGTACATCATATTGTCATAATGAAGCTAATACTTTATTAAATAATAAAAATATTAAGTCTTTTAAAAAGGTCTATATTATATGTTTGATGGCTTAGATTGTCGAATGTCTAAACATCGACACCTAAGTGTCAAAACCTTAAAATTGCGAACAGCCATTCTTTCCTTGGGAAAGAATTTGCTAGGCTGTTGCGAAATAAAATAAACTTCCAAGCCCAAGCATAGTGGGGCTTTTGCCCCCCCACACCCCCAATGTGGGAAGCTGTGCCCCCCTAACTAAATATACCAATTCTGAGATTACTCTACACTGAGGAAAGGGCAAATCCCTGATAACGGCAAAGCAAACTCTATCCCGATGAAGGAATTCACTTATGTGACCGTTCACGATTTTAAACTTTCGACACTTAGGTGTCAATAATTAGGCATTCAACAACCTAAGCTGTCAAACATCTAATAGGAGCCCTTTGAAAATAGAACTTTAATTGGGAAAATAAATGAAATGTCTTGGTATCATTATAACATCAAACTATAGAGATTTAGTGTCAGTTAATTTTAAGTACATAATAGATAAAAAATCACACAATTAATTACTACATGGAATAAATTTTTCTTTATTATGAAAGATAGACTGACTTTAATCAAGATGGTAATTCTTCCAAAAATTTTGTTTTTTATTCAATCATTAATTTTAACTGCACCCAAAACTCTTAAAGAAGATAAATAGTATCCTTTTCAAATTTATTTTATATTGAAATAAATCAAGGATATCCTTTAATTGGCATAGGAATAGTTGGGAGGATGGGGCTGTGACACCCATGCCCTGGCCCAGCAATCAAGGAGCCTCAATCCTCACCACTAACACCAGAGAGGGTGTCTCATGTAGGAGGAAAGGATAACAAATATGCACAGTAAATTGCAATTTCCCTTAAGAGCACACAGAGATCACAGTCAGTCCAGGGCTGGTCGCTCCCCTGCTCTCCAGGTTCCCAATAAGACTCCCCACTGGCAGAGCTATAGGGTCCAGATCTCAGCCTAGTGGGCAAGCTAAAACCTCTAGCACCCTCTCTGTCCAACCAGTGCTTCATGTCCCTGCCCAAGTAGCTGACACACACACACACTTTGAGATAAGAGTTTATAGAACCACACAGACACTTCTGGGGAAGGCTGGCACAGGTTCTCCAGCTGTGCCCCTTTCTCCCAGACTATATGGTAGTTCCACTTGCCACCACCCACTAATACTTATCAGCTACTCAAAGGCCCTTAAAAGGGTGTCCAATTATTACTGTGCAATATTATTATCCAGTTGGTAGATGTGACTAAACAGTCAAGGCTTATTAAAGTGACTTGTTACAGTAAGCACTGTAAATATACAATATACTCTAGAGTTTAAATTATCTCTACACAAAACCAGCCACAGTTAAACGGTTTTAAAATATTTAATAATAAATAGAACCACAAGGCAGTGCTTTCTACTACACAGTCAGTGCTAGTCAAGAGTTCAGAGATCACACAGAAATAATTGAATGACCTGAGACCTCCCTGGACTACATGAAAAGAGACATAGAGGAGCTCTCTGAGCATGTAGCCCAGGCCGGTATGACCCTGACCTTGAGTAGCATCTTACCCTCACCAAGAATGATGCCACAATATGAAGACAAGATGATCAATTTCAACAATTGGCTTAAGTGTTGGTGTCATTCAAAGGGGATCCAATGCCTGTCAGCCTGGGATGACATGCTCGACAAGCCACGATGCTCCGCTAGGGACGGCTTGCACCTGTCACCCTGGGCTTTCGATATTGGCAAAGGCTCTTGCTACCCCATGGTGCCTTTTTAGGCAAGGCTCAAAAGACAAACCCACCTCCATAGGTATCACAAGGGATAAGAAACTAAGAGTAATGCTACTCAATGCCAGAAGCCTAAACCTCAAGATGCACCTTTTCGAAACTCTCCTTAGCATGGAGAACATCGATATCTGTGCAGTAACAGAAACCTGGTTCAGGGCTCCCGAGAGCACCCCAGCACTACCAGGTTATACCTCATACCATGCTTTTTGGCCCCAAAACTTGGACCGAACCACAAAAGGAGGGGGAGTATCAATATTCGTCAAAGATACCCACACCTCCAGGTTGGTGGCACAGCACGAAGCATCAGAGACTATCCATGTGCAACTAACTGTGTGTAAAACTGCCTTCCAGTTTATAGCCTGCTACAGACCACCCTCTCAAACACAGGAACCCCACTTGGCCTTCCTGAGAATACTGGAAAATATGAAGGTCTCTCCAAACACCATTATATTGGGCGACTTCAACTACCCAAACATAGACTGGGAGCATTACTCTAGCTCCAACACCCTAGCCCAAAGGTTCCTAGAATTTATAAACTCAAATACTATGGAACAACTTGTTACCACTCCCACAAGAGGGGAAAACATACTGGACCTGATCATCACCAACATGGGGACACTATGCTCCAGACCAGAAGTGTATCCCTCACTGGTAAGATCAGACCATAAACTAATCTCACTGGATATTCACATTCCGACCCCACCCCCTGCCCAGAAAACCACAGTGAAAACTTCTCTAAAACAAATTTCACACTTCTCAAAACCGAGGCGAAATCCTTCAAAGCCCCGGCCTGTGGAAAATACGGCCCAGACCGCAGAATCCTTTATAAACGATTCTATGAACACCTTCAGGAATGCGTGGATCATGCAATCCCAAATAAAACCAAGACCCAGTCCTCCAAAGGCAGACGCCCTGTCTGGTGGACCCCAGCCATAAACAAACTATACAATAGAAGGAGGAAGCTACTACATGATAGAGCAAAATCCCAAAAAGGGAAGGCATCTCTGATCAGTATTAGCAAAAAACTACGGGCACTCATAAAATCGTCTAAGGCCAGCTTCGAGAGAAAAATTACACAGGACACTAAGGATAATCACAAGGCTTTCTTTAGTTATGTTAGGAACCTGGGTGGGAATTCCCAGATATGCTCAGAATTAGTCCAAAATGACAAAAATACACCGAGCCCACAGACATTGCCAACATCCTAGCTGACAGGTTCAGTGCAAACTTCTCCCCCTCCCCACCAAAAGGGCAAATATCTATCCCAACAGAGTGCTGCCCCCTGACATCTCAGATGCTCAGGTAAGAGCCGCCCTCTCCAAAGCAAAAAACACAGCATCAATGGGACCAGATGGTGTCCCGGGCTGCGTCCTACATGAACTCCAAGAAGAGCTAAACCCAAACATAAAACTACTGTTCAATCTTAGCCTTACTACAGGATATGTACCCAAAGAGTGGCGTACAGCAACAGTGGTCCCACTCCACAAAGGTGGTGCCTCAACGGATCCTGGAAACTATCGCCCCATAAGCCTGACTAGCTTGGTCTGCAAAGCTATGGAAAGGATCATCATGGACCTCATAAATAAAGATATCGGGGACCTACAGACACTGGATCCTACCCAGTTTGGCTTTGTTAAGGGCAGATCCTGCCTCTTAAACCTGGTCGATTTCTTTGAAACAGTTACCAAGGCCATTGACGAGGGAAGGTGGTCCACACAGCCTACCTGGACCTCAAAAGCCTTCGATACAATACCCCACTCGGGCATTATAGATAAGCTCACCAGCTTAAATATGAACCCCTATGTCACTAGATGGGTTGCAAATTGGCTCAAGGACAGAACCCACATGGTTAGAATTGCTGGAGCCATGTCAGACTCCAAACCAGTTACAAGTGGCATCCCACAAGGCTCAGTCCTGGGACCTCTTGTTCGGTATATATTTCTGGGTACAGGCCAACACGGAAGGACTGTGGCTGACCAAGTTCACAGATGACTGCAAACTGGGCGCCATAATCAACTCTCCAGCCGACACAAGCATCCTCCAAAAGGGCCTCATAGAAACAGACAACTGGTGCCAGAGCCATGGCCTCAAGCTAAACGCCAAAAGTGTATTGTCATCCCCTTTGGCAAAACAAAGTGCTCCACAAATTACCACATAGGTGGTAATCCATTAAGTACAGAAGAAGTCATTAGGGACCTGGGGACCCAAGTTGATAGCAATCTCTCATTTGACAACCACATGGCCAAAGTGGTTAGAAAAACATTTTATATAGCCCACTTAATCATGAAGGGATTCACATCTAGATCAGGGGAGGTCATCGTGCCTCTTTAATCATCCCTCATCAGGCCCATAATTGAGTACAATGCCCCTTTTGGGATGTACCTTACCAGACACCTGCAGCAACTGGAAAGACCCCAAAAGTACCTTACCTAGAGGATCAAAGGGCTCAAACAGATGCCATATGCTGCCATTTAAAGAAACTCCAGCTCTACTCAGTGGCATACCGCCTGTTCAGAGGCGATCTGTGCCTGACGATAAAGCCATGTCCAACCCAGAATTAATGGACATGCTGCACCTCAGAAAATCCAAATCCCATCGAGCCACGCTCAAGAGACTTGAACCTCAGCACTGAAATAAATAGGACATGCTGGAGGGACAGATTCATAACCCAGAGGCTCCCTTCACTCTGGAATAAAATCCCAGTCCAGGTTAGGCAGAGTCCCACATTGACTCTCTTCAAGAGGAATCTTGATGAGTGGATGGGAGATCATATGTTTACCCCAGCTATCACTTCTGTGTCACTGTTAGACAGAGGCACAGTATACTAACCTCAAAAAAAGGCATAGCAAAATTAATTTAAAATGGGTGGCGAAAGCCAAACACACTCTGGCTAGGCTTATAAATGCCCTAGGGCAGATAGCCTAGTATGAACCTATGAACCTATGAACCTATTAGGTCTAAAAGAATGAGTAAATTAAATCATATCAAAGAAACACTTTATCAATTTTTTAATAGATTTGAAAAAAAGACAGATTTAAAAGATATTCTTGAGTGCTTTAGGGAACATTATGAGATTATAAATAATAAAAACAATGATTCAGCTAATGGTGTTGTAGTAGATACATTTTTAAAGAAAAATATATTGCAAAAAATAACTAAAGAACAAGCTTAAATAATTGATAGACCATTTTCTATAAAAGAAATTAAACAGCAAATTAAAAAAATAAAGAACAATAAAGCAGCAGGGTTTGATGGCATCATACCAGTGTTTTAAAAGCTATTTATAGATAATGTAGTTAGTATACTGGCAGAAACTTTTAAAGAAATTAAAGAGACTTTTAAGGCTCCCCCTTCATGGAGATTTTCTCATATCACCTATATTAAAACAGGATAAAGAAACGTTACATTGTTCCTCATATCATCCAATTTTGCTCCTTAATGTTGATTATAAGTTATGTCCATTTTGGCTAAGAGAATTAATCTAATTTTACCAAAAGTAATTAATAATAATCAGGGTGGATTTATTTTAAATAGATAGGTACAAGATAATATTAGACAAGGCACCTTAAAAGATTATATAAATAAAAGTTAGAAAGAACTTTCAATTATTATTTTAGATATTGATGAAGCCTTTGATTCAGTAAATTGGTCTTATCTTTTTTTAAAGTACTTAAGGAATACAGTTTCTCTTTGGAGTTTATATCTTTGATTAAGGACTATATGATAACACTTATTCCTTTGTTCAGATAGGTTATTTTCCCTCTAACTCTTTCAAAATACAGAAAGGTATGAAACAGGGTTGCACATTGTCACCACTGTTATTTGCTTTAGACATAGAACATTTTGCTAACTCTATTAGGTCAAATGAAAATACCATAGGTATATCATTAGTGTAATATTTGGACTTAAAAATTCAACCTTTTGCAGATGACATCCTTCTCACAATAGGTGATACTGAGGTTCCATTGGAACATATAATGAGTACAGTGAAACACTATGAGACAATTTCAAGTACATCATATTGTCATAATGAAGCTAATACTTTATTAATTAATAAAAATATTAAGTCTTTTAAAAAGGTCTATATTATATGTTCGATGGCTTAGATTGTCGAATGTCTAAACATCGACACCTAAGTGTCAAAACCTTAAAATTGCGAACAGCCATTCTTTCCTTGGGAAAGAATTTACTAGGCTGTTGCGAAATAAAATAAACTTCCGAGCCCAAGCATAGTGGGGATTTTGCCCCCCCACACCCCCAATGTGGGAAGCTGTGCCCCCCTAACTAAATATACCAATTCTGAGATTGCTCTACATTGAGGAAAGGGCAAATCCCTGATAACGGCAAAGCAAACTCTATCCCGATGAAGGAATTCACTTATGTGACCATTCACAATTTTAAACTTTCGACGCTTAGGTGTCAATAATTAGGCATACGACAACCTAAGCTGTCAAACATCTAATAGGAGCCCTTTGAAAATAGAACTTTAATTGGGAAAATAAATGAAATGTCTTGGTATCATTATAACATCAAACTATAGAGATTTAGTGTCAGTTAATTTTAAGTACATAATAGATAAAAAATCACACAATTAATTACTACATGGAATAAATTTTTCTTTATTATGAAAGATAGACCGACTTTAATCAAGATGGTAATTCTTCCAAAAATTTTGTTTTTTATTCAATCATTAATTTTAACTCACCCAAAACTCTTAAAGAAGATAAATAGTATCCTTTTAAAATTTATTTTGTATTGAAATAAACCAAGGATCTCCTTTAATTGGCATAGGAATAGTTGGGAGGATGGGGCTGTGACACCCATGCCCTGGCCCAGCAATCAAGGAGCCTCAATCCTCACCACTAACACCAGAGAGGGTGTCTCATGTAGGAGGAAAGAATAACAAATACGCACAGTAAATTGCAATTTCCCTTAAGAGCACACAGAGATCAGTCAGTCAGTCCAGGGCTGGTCGCTCCCCTGCTCTCCAGGTTCCCAATAAGACTCCCCACTGGCAGAGCTATAGGGTCCAGATCTCAGCCTAGTGGGCAAGCTAAAACCTCTAGCACCCTCTCTGTCCAACCAGTGCTTCATGTCCCTGCCCAAGTAGCTGACACACACACACACACACACACACACACACACACACACACACACACACACACACACACACACACACACACACACACACACACACACACTTTGAGATAAGAGTTTATAGAACCACACAGACACTTCTGGGGAAGGCTGGCACAGGTTCTCCAGCTGTGCCCCTTTCTCCCAGACTATATGGTAGTTCCACTTGCCACCACCCACTAATACTTATCAGCTACTCAAAGGCCCTTAAAAGGGTGTCCAATTATTACTGTGCAATATTATTATCCAGTTGGTAGATGTGACTAAACAGTCAAGGCTTATTAAAGTGACTTGGTACAGTAAGCACTGTAAATATACAATGTACTCTAGAGTTTAAATTATCTCTACACAAAACCAGCCACAGTTAAATGGTTTTAAAATATTTAATAATAAATAGAACCACAAGGCAGTGCTTTCTACTACACAGTCAGTGCTAGTCAAGAGTTCAGAGATCACACAGAAATAATTAAAATAATTCAGTAATACAGTTCTGACATAACAGGAAACACTTATTCTAATCTTTCTGAATTCTGGCTATCTGTAAAAAAAAACACAAGTCTAAGATAACTTACATGTGAGCAAGAGGCAATGATGTGAGTTGGATGATCAAGACAAAAATGCTTAATGCCTTCTGATTCTCTCTGTTTAAATTGCTATTGCAGTTCTGATAAACATTACATCACCTTTTGCACTTCTTGGAGTTCCCAGGCTGCACATTAACTACATTTACATTTTTAACATCTCCCTTTTGCTATCTTGCAGCTGGTCAGGAAACAGAGCAATAAAAATACATTTGCATGCTTAAATCTAGCAATTTAACTCTTGGTTAAAACAATAGAATGAATTTCTTCATATAGACTTTTCGGCACCACTGTCCACTTCAAAGAGTCATCACATGCTTTACTTTGGTCAGTAGAGTGCACTGTTGTCACATTTATTTCCAGTTCCACATGTAACAGCATTTCTTTATATTTAAGACAACAAGCTTGTAGTTTACATTCATATTTACAAATGATAGAAGTATCTGCACAATTCTATCTGGCTAGGCTGGCAGCCTTCACATTTCTCTACTAGTCTTCACCCCCCCCCCCGCCCGGAGAACTCAAGCTAGTTTTTCAAGTGACCCTTGAGAAATGCCGCTTGAGAGGGTCAGGCCTATCTATCTGAGTATACCTACCCCATTCCCTGTCTTGAGAGCCCATCTGCATTGGCATTGCTACTCCCACTGCAGTGCTGCACTGACATATCATATGCTTGCAACCCTAGGCTCCATCTTAGCAACTTGACATTTTTGCTGGCTGGCTCTGTTTAACCATTTTAGGGGGTTGTGATTTGTCATAGCAGTGAATTTCCTTCCATACAGATAAGGCTGGAGTTTCTGCAGTGCCCACACTATGGCTAGACATTCCTTCTCTACAGCTGCATAGCATTCCTCCCTGGGTTGGAGCCTATGACTGAGATAAACCACTGGGTGCTCTTCCCCCTCTGAAGAACTCTGGCTAAGTACAGCCCCCACCCCATGGTTCCCTGCTCACAAAGAGGATTACTGGCCTCAAACAAATGCCCTACACTGACCACCTCAAAAAACTCCAGCTTTACTCCGTAGCATATTGCCTACTCCGTGGTGATCTCTGCCTAACATATAAAGCTATGTCAAACCCAGAGCTGTTGGACATGCTACACCTAAAGAAATCCCAATCCCTCCGAGCTACATGTTCTAGGGACCTAAACCTTGTCACCCCAATAAACAGGACATGCTGGAAGGAAAGATTCCTGTCCCAGAGACTTCCCATACTCTGGAACAGTCTACCCATCTATGCCAAGCAAATTTCTTCATTAGTACTCTTCACGAAAAGTCTTGAATGGTTGCGAAAAAAGAAATACACCCCGGGGAGCACTTCTGTGTCTCTGCTCAACAGTGGCACAGGAAAATAACTTTCTTGGGTGGCATAAGGCAGGGAACCTTGTTAGCTAGGTTTATGTAGGCCCTTGGGTCGATAGCCTAGTACCTACCTATGAACCTATGAAGCATCCACCTGCACAACAAATTCTTTGCTGTAATCTGGACTGGTTAACACAGGTGTCCTCCCAAAGCTTCTTTAAGCTTGTGGAATGCCTGCTCACATGCTGGGGTCCACACTACCTTATCTGGCCTGTTCTTCCTTGTCAGGTCTGTGAGGGGAGCAGCTATGGTATTATAAATGGGGTGAACTTTTGTAGTACCCTGTTGTCCCTAAAAATGCCCTCACCTGCTTTTTAGTAACAGGTGCAGGCCATGCCTGAATGGCTTCCACTTTGGCAGGTTCTGGTCTTATCTTACCACTCCCACACTCTATGTCCTAGGTAGAAGACCTCCACTATACCCACCTGACATTTGCTCGGCTTAATGGTCAACCCTGCCCTCTGTAGTCTGCCCTGCATCTCCCTGACATGCTGAAGGTGCTCTGGCCAGGAATGACTGTAGATGGCAATATCATCTAGGTAAGCAAGAACAAACCCTCCTGTTCCTGCTAGAATATGATCTACCAGCCTCTGGAAAGTTGCTGGGGCATTCTTCATCCCAAAGGGAATTTTTGTGAACTCATACAAGCCAAAAGGAGTTACAAAGGCTGACTTCTCTCTAGCATTGGGAGTCAAGGGCACCTGTCAGTAACCCTTGGTAAGATCAATGGTTGTAAGGTATTTAGCCTCACCCAGCTGCTCTAGGGCTTCATCTGTCCTAGGCATGGGGTAAGCATCTGACTCTGTGTGACTATTTAATTTTCTATAGTCCACACAGAACCTGGTGCTGCCATCCTTCTTTGGCACCAGCACCACTGGGGAGGCCCAGGGACTGTTGGACTCTTGAATCACCCCTAGTTCCAACATTTCCTGTATCACCTTCCTCAGGCTCTATCTGACTCTCTCAGACACCCTATAAGGGGCCTGCCTAATAGGCCTTTGGGGTCCTGTATCCACCTGGTGCTGCACTAGGTGGGTGCATCCTGGCTTCCCAGTGAACTTGTCTCCAAATTCATGCAACACTGCTCAGATTTCTCAAACCTGGGTAGTAGATAGCTGCTGGGACATTGCTTCCCCTTCCACCGAAGTGTCAGCCCAAGCCTCACTGAGGAGATCATTCCCTGGGTCTCCCTCAGACTCCTCCTGCAGTCCACTGCAAACACTCAGCACAAGGGCCTCCCTGTCATGGTAAGGTTTCATCATGTTAACATGATACAATTTGTGCCCCTGCCACCTGCCTAGCAGTTGAACCATGTAGTTAACATCACTTACCTTTCTTACCACCTTGTAGGGACCCTCCCAAGCTGCTTGCAGCTTGTTGTGTCTGACAGGAATGAGAACCATTACCTGCTGCCCCACAGCATACTCTCTAGCTTGAGCATTCCTGTCATACCACACCTTTTTCTGTTGTTGAGCTTCTGCCAGGTTCTCCTGGGCCAAGGCCAAGCCCATGAGTTCACTGAGCCTTGTCCTGAGGTTTAGGATGTATGCCACAACAGACTCCTTGTGAGTCTTGCACTCACCCTCCCACTCATCTTGAATTAAATCTAGAGGTCCCCTCACCCTATGCTCATACAGCAACTCAAAGGGTGAAAACCTGTGGATTCCTGGGTAACCTCTCTTTAAGCAAACAACAGATGGGGCAAATATTTGTCCAACTCCATCTTAAACTGATCTGCAAATGCCCGTAGCATGGACTTGATTGTAGAGTTTAACCTCTCAACAAGAGCATTAGTCTGGGGATGGTAGGGAGTGGTCTTCATGTGCTTCACCCCACAGGACTTCCACAGACAAGCCAGCATGTCTGACATGAAATTGGCACCTCTGTCAGTCAGTATTTCTTTTGAGAAGCCTACCCTGCTGAAAATCTCTAATAAAGCATTTACTACCTTCTCTGCCTCAATGGAGGACAAAGCCACTGCCTCAAGGTATCATGTAGCATAATCCACTACCACTAGGATATACGTTTTACCTGTGGAATTTGGGGTACTCAGAGGACCCACAATATCCATAGCTACCGTCTGAAATGGATTCTCAATCACAGGCAAAGGCATCAAAGGAGCTTTCACTGTGTCTCCTGCCTTGCCTACCTTTTGGCACTGCTCACAGGTCCTGCAGTACCCTATTACATCTCTGGAAATTCCATGCCAATAGAAGTTCTGCATAATACGCATCTTTGTACATTTTATGCTCATACGACCTGCAAAGGGAATATCATGGGCTATGGCTAGAAGCACCAGATGGTAGGCTCTAGGCACTACCAACTGTTCTACCCTCTCACCTTCTAGCCCTCCCTCAGGGGTCCTTTGTCCCAGTATACAAATTCCCCCTTTCCTTGAGAATCAGGTGCCTCCCTAGCTACCTGCCTCAGGTCTTGCAGTGTAGGGTCTGAGAGCTGAGCATGTCTCAACTCTCTCCTTGTAACCCTTCCCAGCTCCCCTTCCACAGGAAGTATGGCATCCTCTGACAGTGGTGCCTCACTATCAGCCTGGGTACTACTACTCACATCTACGTTTGCATTTACTCTGTCCAAGAGACCATCAGTACCCACAAGCAGCTGTGGCTCACATTCAGTCTCACTGCTACTGCATAGCTTCCTCCCTGAAACAACCACCTCACCAGTCCTGGCTACATGTATGTGGTATGTTTGGGTCTCCCCCAAGCTACCAGACCCACATGCTTGTCTCCAAGCCTGACTGCATGTAACTGCACAAGCACAGGGTACTGCAATATCAAAATCATTCCCTATCAGGACATCTGCAGGTATATCTTCAAACACACCTACTTTCTGGCTTCCTTTTCCACCCTTCCAGTCAAGGTGAACCCTAGCCAAAGGTATTTGGAATGGGTCCCTCCTTAGGCCCTGACTGGAGTAGACTGCCCAGGCAAGTAGTGCTCCTCTGTAACCATTGCAGACTTTACAATGGTATATCAGAGGCTGTGCCTCTCTTGGCAATGCCTCTTTGCCATTCACTACAATAGGATATAGCCTCTGTTGGTAGTTTGGTACCCTTGTTGTCCCAAGACAACCTACTATTGGCATTTTGTCTTTCCCACTTACTGGCTCCCTCATCTTTTGTTCCCCACCTTGCCTCGGTGGACACCTGTATGCCACATGGCCCCACTGGTTGCATTTAAAACATTTAACCCTAGCTCCTGGACATGTACCTGGACTAGTGGCTTCACCTAGTACTGGCAGATTCTTTTGTGGCAGTCTGTGCTGCCCACCATAGGTTTCTTTAGACCTATGAGCAGTACTGATGGTCCCCTTCCTGTGCAGGGCTGCCCTGCTTGCCAAGTATAGATTGCCCTTCTTCCCCAACTCATCTGAAATAGCACATTGTCTATCAGCTAATCAGATCCTCATGTCCTCAGGCAAAGTGTTAAGGGCTTGTTCCCTCACCAAAAGGTCTGCCAACCCTTTAAAAGTGGTGACCTGACATCCACTCACCTACCTATGAAAATAAGTGCTCAGGTCAGCAACATATTCACACACACTTTCATCTGCCTTGTGTCTATGCTCACAAAACTTTTTCCTATATGTTTCAGGTGTTAGCTTAAACAGTTCTAAAAGACTATTTTTTACAGCAGTATAATCAAAACATGCAACGTCAGACATTTTGGACAGAACAGTTACAGCTTTACCATGGAGTAAGGGGGTCAGGAACCATACCCAGAGCCCTTGGTCAACTTCATACTGTTTACATACCCTCTCAAACATATGAATCAGACTATCAAAATTATCTCCTCTTTAAACTGCAGAAGAAATTTACTGACCTCTTGTGCTTCTGGGGTCCAGTTACTCCCTTCCCCATTACCTCCATGACTCTGGTGAAGAGTCAGCATCTCCTTCTCATGCTGCCTGTGCCTCTCTTGTTCCTCAGCTTGCAGACATAACAGCTTCTCATTCTCCTCAGCTTGCAAATGTTGCAGTCTCTCATTTGCTTCTAATTACACACGCCTGGCCTCCAACTCATATTTTGGAATTATTTAACATAACTTAATTATGAAATTTTCTCTGAGAAATAAAATAAAATATTTTTAAAATCTGCAGAAAAAAACATACATTATACTGGAAAATTTTCACATGGAAATTTTTACATATAGCCTATATCACCCCACATAAAATAGCATTAATGTACAAAACAAATATAATTAAATGCTGGAGATGTGATCTAGATATAGGAGCTGATTGAGTATGTATGTTACACAAGTATAAGATAGCATTTCCCTTCTGGAGAAAAATCAGTAATTTTACTCAAGCATTGTGGTTGGATAGATGTAACATTTATAAATCATTGATCCTATTTAATGCTACAATTACTGAAATAATTCATAAGTCCCAAGTACCTCTTCTTTGGTATATTTTAGCTATAACTAGAAAAGTAATTACTAAGAATTGGAAAAGTAAAACTACTCCCTCAAGTAATGAGTTTATAAATGTGTTAACATTTTTCTTTATGAATGAATTATTAACTATAAGGATGAGAACATCAAATGTTACACATTCTTATAAATGTTGGCTTAAACTTAGCGATTTGCTTGAAAAATATTGATTGTTGTACACTTTTTTAATCATTTTACATATATATTATTCATGTTGTGGACTTTTGTATAGCGTTAGGAGTTTATTAAGTTAATTAAAAAGGCAGATAAAAATAAAAAAGAAAGTGTCTAGGTGCACAGATTAACTAAGCCTGCAGTAAGACACCACAACAGGATTCTTCATAGCTTTCAAGTCATGTTTCAAGCATAGAAAATGCAGTTAGCTTATGTAGTTGGGATAACATATCCTTCAGAATACCAAGTCTGAACCAGAATCACATAATAAAGGATCAGAAGACTGAGAAATCCAAAGTGAATAATAGGAGTATATTATGTAATGGATCAAACCTTAGCATTCTAAGAGACAAGAAGTGAATTGGAAAGCCTCAGACATTTACAATGTATTTATGATAAGGCAAGGCATTCAATAAAAACAGACTGACAACATGGGTAGAAAAATTATAGGTAGGATGGAGGCTGGAGATGAAGAGAATAGCATTAGATTTGTCAATCAAAAAGCACCAAAGATAAATATTATGAGGCCTGTACCAAACCTAAAGTTGTTAAATGACAACATTAACATGTTTTAAAGTATGAAAGTACAATCCCAATGATAATATAGTCAGTATAATAAAAATTAGATTTAATTGGAAAGAAAAAAATGATTTCATAGGCAGCAGTTGGTTTTCCTAAATTACACAGTTAAGTAAATTTACTGACAAAAAGCAAATATATAGCAAAACAGAAACTTAGAAAAAAATAATTTTAGCCAAGTAAAGTTTATCCAGAAAATCTGCACACATGTAAAATGTACAGAGGATAACAGGAACTCACAGTGTAAAATGTAGAATTGGTGTACAGGATTTGGAAGAAGGGATTTGTGATATTAATAAAAAAATATGTACATCTGAACACATTAATCCTGAAGTTAGAAATTTCAATTCAAAAGGGATATCTGATTTTGTCAGATATGCAGTTTAAAGGTTTCAGCTGGCCATCTTTTGAACAAGACCAGAAATAGTTGAGTTTCAAGGGTGCAGAGTAATCCTGCCATACTGTATTAAAGGCAAATTAAGTACACAATAAAATGTGTTTAATGGAGATACAATGACCAGAGAATTTTTGCTGGAGTCCAAATACAAGTTTTTGTTACTTCAGCAGGAAATGTGTGACTAACTGGCAGGGCCCATTTCAGATAACAGAGAAAACAAATGAGGTAAATTATAGTCAGAATAATAAGAGAAATTCAGATAACTGTATTAACAGTCTGAAACTGTATAATGAAATATAAACTGCTATAGTTGTCTTAGCAGCAGAAATCAGGCAATTTGGTGAAAAGAGAAAAGTAACCATTATACCTTCAGTTCACAAAAACAGACTAAAACTTCCAGAACCTCACAACAAGCCACAGGAACTGCAACTTAGACTGAGAACAAGAGGCACAAATTTTAACATAGGCAACAATGTATTTTCCACTTTCATCATTAGACTTCATCAGAAAATACATTCAACAGTAAAAAACTTTCAGTTTAAAAATATCTGTAAGCCAGTAGAAAGTACTTCTTCATCCCACAATTAAGTGACATCACAAACTCAATTATTAAAGACATACACTTGTGTTAAAAACTATTTCTTCAAGTGAACCCTGCGGTTCTTTAAAAAAAACATTTGATATTGACCACATCATTCAACCCTAGTGCTTTGTCAGAGTTTAACTTAATCTGCCACAGTGTTTCTTTTTGTTCTAACTCGGTCTTAAAATCCCCACCCCTTATATAGAGCATTCCATTTTCCAGAAATGAAAACAGGAACTTATTATAGTTAGGACACTTCAAAGTGTGTTTAAAGAATGCATTTCTACCATTCTACCATTCTTCTTTTTTATGCTATAGTAGTGCTCTTTAATCCTGGCACAGAGAACCAGGTGGTCATCCCGATATAAAATACAGTACAATGAGAACATAACCTAATGTACACCACACCTTTGGTTTTACAGTTAAAATAACCAGGGACTGGAATAGTGCGTGGCAAATGGGGCAAATTTACAAAAGGTCTCCCTAATATGTACTTACAAATGGTTAAAAATGGTACAACTTCCACATTTAGGCATGCCAAATGGTTTATTTGTGTGTAAAATAGTCCTTTTCTCTTTTTTTTCTTCACCCTCTCAAATAATTATTTTAAATTATAGAGAAGTTTATGCAGAGAATGGGAGTGGGGGCCAACCATCACAAAAAGATCTTGATTACCCTCTAACATTTTCCATTGTCCTGTATAATGCCTCTTGTCAATTCACTGTCCGATGTCATGTTCAAGTTACAAAATATTTCTTTGTTGGACTTGCTCAAGACTGTGGTGCCACTATAAGGAACTTGTAATATAGGCGGGTAGAGTGACATTTGATTGTCTATGACATACGTAGCTGTACTTCTTAATTTGTCATCATGGTAACCTCTTTCCAAAAATAGTGAACAAATAAAATCTATTTCATTAATAAAATCACTGTCTTCACTGGTCATTCAACTGGCCCTGATGTACTGGCCCTTGGGTATGTTGTCTTTCATAAACTGTGGATGAAAGCTTTTGTAGTGTAGGTAACTGTTAAAAGTTTTTTTTACTGTGAATCCTGCTTACAAATCTCTTCAGTATCTTAACACATTCTAAAGTGACATCCAAAAAGTTAACCTTTAAACCCACATCATTTAAAGTAAATTTTATAAACTCAGAACTAGAATTTACCTTCAGTTCAGTTAAATGATACCCTGTCTAAGAAACAAGATCTAAAGCTATTTCTGTTAGGGAGCAATAAGGTGCTTCTAGAGCTACCTGACAGAGTACACCCAATTCGAAACTACAGTAGAAGTTTTCCAGTTGAAAAGGCTTGCTTGGAGCTCATCACAATGCCACAACCCTGGAAAATTCCATGCAAATGAATAGTTAGGAAATGACTTAAATTAGTTGTAGTAGAGGGGCCACAGAATTAGTGTAGCAACACCACAGTATCAGTCCTAATATATGAGGCAATGAATGGAAGTATGCTGATTGTGTGAAACAGAGCAACATTGTAAAAGGCTTTAAAAGCCCAGTGTGAGAACTGGAGAAACTAGGAGAGACATTGAAGAGGACAAGAGCATTACTATATTAGGTGGGCTACAGTTATTCATGAGTGAAGCATTACACTGGTCTGAACTGACCCACTATAAGGTAGGTGTCACGCAGTCCATCCATTAGACATAAAGCTAATGGTTTCAAACTTAAGGAGGGGTCAATTGTAGCATAGTGTGATTGTTCTCACCAAGAAAAGTAGCTCATGTGATCCAAATATGCATGAATAGTGATGCGATTCATAAAGGTTACCACAAAGTGTACACTTAATGCATCTTTTCTGAGTGAGTAGACAGCACAAGCATTGTGATAGATTTTTTATTGAATTCAGAAAGACTAGTGTACACTAGTGTACACTTTGTTGTAAGCTTTATGAATCCCATTTATGATATAAAGAATCAGTTGTAAATAGAGCTATATTTATTTAGTTGGAGTTTAGCTGAGATACCTGCTTGCCTGCATTATTAAGAGCAGATTTATATAAAGATTTATTGGATGCAATATAAAAAAATAGTTTTCAGGGCAAAGCCCAGCCATAGAGGATTTGCCTTTTGTGAAAGCTAAATGACAAAAACAGACCAAAAACAGCTATCTTCCAAATGTATGGTCAGGACCAAAATCGAATCCAGTAGACAAAGAAGTCAACTAATGCTTTATTTAAGCATTCTTTGGAATACCCTGGCCATACTTTCAAGTTCCTGATTTTGAAACAGACTGAATTCCGTGAAAGGAGTGGACCATGGACACTACATTAGGAAAAGTATGAATTACAGTGGCGATTAAGAGTAAATGCAACAAATTGGCCTGGTTTGAATGAACATATTTTGATAGCATGCTTACTAAAGCTAAAAGCACTTGAAAGATAGCAGATTATTTTTTTTTTCATCTTAAGTTTTATATATATTTATTAAATATAATAACTGCATAATATATTTTTTAACATAATCATGCACAATTGGTATGGTATTTAACATAACAATGTTTTCTTAAGATGTTTTTATTCACTACAATTAATGGGCTCTTTAAGATCTAGCTATTATGGGGTCTCAGCTATCACATGACTTTTTATAAGTTCCTGATTTGCTTACATAAAGGATCCAGCTTTAAAAGTAAATATCTGAAGAATTTTTCAGTGTGAAGACAAAATCACTGTTCTATCACTATTAAACCTCTATCTACTATTGTTTTAAATTTCAGTTAAATAAAGGTTGGTTTTACCATTATTGGAACTTTTTTGAATGGTATTGGGGGTCTGGAGCAGTGGTTCAGAGACAGATCATCAACTACAATGAAGAAAGACCTTGGAGAAAAAGTTGGAAATCATTCATGACATAGCAATACACAAAGATACCAACACAAACTGTTTCCCTGCAGTATAAGATTCAGCCAGAAGTAGTTGTTGTACATTTAAGTAAACCCCAAGACTTTGTTTTGTTTGGAAGAATCTACCTTATTTGTATTTTCATGTAATAAATTGCAATATTTTCATAAGGTTTATTTGTCTCAACTGTATTCATCTTTCATACAAAGTATATCTACACCTCAAAAGGAGTGATGTATTTGGCCACTTTTAAATCTTGTGAGGCATTCTATGTAGGTGGTATGTCCTATAAGCTCTCTCACAAAATTGATGAGCACATTCATTCTGTAAAAAAAATGCATGACAAATGCTGTATGTAGAGATTCCTTAATGCATACCTCTCAACCTCTTTGCATAAGAAATCTGGACAGAACCTAAAATAATGGGGGACAAAGGCCAAAAAATAGGGATGATTTTAAATATTGCTCTTATAAACTTAGAAAGTGCCATAATAACAGGTTTTGCATTGGCAAACATTTTCTGAAGGATATAAAGTCTGAAACTCAAATTTGTGTCATCATTTAGTAACTTCAATCACCGGTGATTTCTGAGAAAACCACGAATTTTAAGAGGAACACACCAAAAACATTAAGCAAAAATCTGGACATTCTGAGAAAATCTGAAAAGTTGTGAGATATGCCTTATTGCATCAAAACTTTAGGAAAGGTAAGTTCTTTGTCTTAGATCAAGTGGCATTTGACAGTAAAGAAGGAGATTTGGAAGCTCTTTGGGATAAAAGAGAAATACAGTGGCTACTGAGATCAAATACTGACAACCCAGAGCAAAATAATGCTATTCATATTAAAGGGGTTTGAAACTGAAGTCACTTAAGTAAGATATTTTAAACAGATACTGAAACAAAATCCTGGATTTGCTGGTAGGCACCATGTGACATGCTCTTAAATATTATTGAAAGTGGTGATTTTACTAGTTTTCACATTGTAAAGAAGCCTCAGTACTTTGGAACAGATGAAAGTTTAGAATAAAGGACTTTGATTTCATTTCTGTGATTCGTAAAAGTGTTGTGTTTAGGCTTTATATAACTGTGTGTTTGTCTGAGGCCCATTCAGCTGATGGACCATTTTATCAAACTTGCTTATTTACTTCACATCTATGCAACACTGGGCTATATTTCATTATCTGAAGTAAGCAGGGAAATGTGTGAAGCCCACCACATGTTGATGGGTGACATAACCTCAATCCCCCATGGGTTTTATTTCCAACTTTTAAATGTGTTGATGAAACAATCCACTACTTGGTTGAATCTAGATCAGGTCCACTATATTTCCAAGGATGGTGATGAAAACAACCAACCTAAATAATTAGTGCCACTTGAAAAATTAGTATGATGCCCATTAGAGTAAACCTTAGTTCTGAAAGCAAATAGTTTGGGCTGGCTGAAACTTCTTTGATTGTGGTCCTTAATCACTCACTCACTCATAGTGAGAAAATCATCAGCCAAATTAAAATAAATAAACAAATGTAAAAAAAAAAAAAAGAAGACATTTGCCTTTCTTCATGAAATGGTAGACTGAAATGTTATTAAACACATCCTGCATATTACTACATAGTTTTCCCTCCTTATTACCTTTGTACTCAGTAATACTGATGTTACTCATTCATATTAACATCACCTGCAAGCTTTAGAAACAAAGTACCGAGGTCTGTTGCAGGATGATACTGCAATAAACATGATATAACAAGACATGATATTAAGGGTCCTGCTTCAGAACTTGTTGATTCAGGATTTATTCATGTTTACTTGGGAAGATAATAGTGGAGAGGAAAGGTTTTCATTTTTAACCCGAAGGGAAATGTGGCATCTGCCACCACTAACTTTTACATCACATTACATTAAAAATTAAATAAATAAAATAAATAAAGACATACATACATACATAAATAAGTGCAACACATTGTAGTGACCTATTCTTCATGTAATGCTTGCAATGGATGTCATTTAATTATTTACTCAATTTTTTAATTTGGTAGCTTATTTCTTTTGAGGACCCATTGCAAACATGGTGTTAGCCAAACGTGCACCAACATGTATTTATAATAGAGATACATTTGTAATTCAAGTATGGTGGCCCCACATTGTCAAATATAACTGCAATGCCATAATATAACAGATTAATGGTAAACAAATACATGACACATTGTAGCCAGTTTATGACAGGTAAGCCAATTAAATTTAATCTCAGATTAAGACAATTTTGGAATAACTGAAAGATTTACCAGTTGCAGTGAACTTAAACAAAGCATTGCAATTTCAAATATTTCCTAAGCTGTTGGAAGACATACAGTAACATAGAATCATAAAATTAGCTATAAAAGACATAATTAAGATAGTAAAACCTAGATATAAGCTTAGTAATATAGTAGCACAACTGCTTCTTTGGAAATACAATAATAAAAGACACTATTAAATTAGTTAGCTAACACCATTTAATATGGAAAGACCTCCTAACAGGAAATGAGATCGGACACTAAAATGATATACAATGATATAATCACAAAACCATAGAGATTCTTCTAGGTTCTGTCACTATTAAGTTATTTTCTCTGAAGCACTGACATTTATACTCTGGGGAACAAAATGATCAGTGATTTAATTTTTAAGGTAGAAGAGATTTGTTAATTTCTAATTAGTTATGAAAGCTGGTTTTAGATAACAAGATGAGATGAGTTTACTAATAACATTTTCCAACACAGTTAAGACAATGCTGGTTTTCTAAAATAAGGGTACTTTGGTTTTGTGTTCTCAGTGGGTAATGGTAAGAAGCAATTTCTAACCTGCATACCAGAGGGGGACAATATTCTAAACAAAAGCAGCTTATTTGTAAGCGTAGTTAACATGCAGTTGGCAGATATGACTGCTTTCCATGTAGAGACTACTTGGGAGAAGTCAGGACAACAAACCTACAGAATTTGTTTAATGTAGCGCAAAGGAGGCTTATATCATCTGATGAATTCTGGGATGTCACAGAGAGAGCGTATTCAACTTTGCACCCTAAGAAAATTAGACCAATAACTTCTGTGTCCTCTTAATTAAGAAGCAAGCCACCAATAATGCCACAAAGGATCCAACGATGGTTAAAACAATGAAGTTTAATAAAAATTCAGTGCTTTCTCCCCACTATGGAGACTTCATCAGAATAACATCAAACTTGAGTACACACATATTTTATACTTTTGCCAAGAGATTCTATTGATTCATTCAAATGTAATAGAGTAATTGGCAATATAATTAGTTAATCTTAAATACACACTGTGTAAATACACTTTAAATATGGTAGAAATGATTAAAAACTTAAAAAACTGGAAACTAAAAAAGTGTTTCAACACATGCTTTAGTAGAAATTTTGACCCAAAAGGTAAAATTACATTTTATCAGCCCTACTATTTAATACTGGGGTTATTAACACTTGCTCTTTGTTGGATCCTCTGTGGTGTTATTTGTGGCGTGCTTCTTTGTTATGTTTTAAAATGCTTTCCCTATCTTCAAGTTTGTTGACTGCCCATTAAGATTTAAAAGACTATAATTTGTTTTAAGTTGTTTTGGCACATTATCTATAAAAGGTTCTACATGGTATCTAAGAGATAACATCAGGTTTAGCCATACAACTAAGATGTTCTGCCACTTAACTGTAGTTGTTTTAAGATGCTGCTATATTCCCTGAATGCCCCCTTTACTTGAGGAATTCTAAACACCATCAGGGTATTTCTAAGGCTAATCACTAGCTTATTGCAATATAGCAAATGCCATACCTTCGTAAACTAATTTTAAAGATCTTTTCCTCCTGTTTTAAAGGTCCTTATTCCCATAGGTAGGATCAGATTATCACCCTATTTATTGATATTTAATCCTGGAAAGATGTGATTTAAGCCTCTGAAAAGGGAGAATAAAATGTGTGCTAATACAAGCTATAGGGGAGCCTGTTATAAAGTTCTTTATGTGGGGACTTCCTTCAAAACACTGATCTTTCAGTTTATCAAATAATTTAGAATTTACAACTCAAATGCCCTTTATGTCAGTGGGTGTTTTTGCAGTAACTGAGCCTTTGTCCATATTCAAGAATATATATATATATATATATATATATATATATATATATATAAAATTTACCTTTAAATGTGCGTATTGCACAAGGGCGAACAGAACATTTCCAAAAGGCCATCTGCAAAGTTTGCAAACACCGAACAGAAAAAGGTTCGAATGTGCAATGAGCGAATGCACAGTGAGATTTGCTCATTGCACATTCGACATTCTGAGGTGGATTGCACTATAGTGGGGATCGGGAAATGGTTCCTTTCCCCACTGTAGTGCGATTTCAGAGTTAGAGTAATACAGTAGAGGGGGTGCAGGGGGTCTTGCCCCCCTGCTTTACACTTTGTTTTTTTTTCTTCGACATTAATGTTCAAAAAACAGCGAATCTGCTTTTCGATTTGCTGTTTTTCAAAAATTAAGGGCTGTCGACATTTTCAGTTTTGTGGTTTCGAGTCGCTCATATGAGCACTCAAACCACTGTGATTTGCAGTTTTAAAGGTAAAGCTACATATATATATATATATATATATATATATATATATATATATATATATATATATATATATTGTAGGGCAACAGATGGAAGTTAAGGTATGGTATCCCATTTTAAAAACACGTTAGCTATCAGACAAAATGACATGATTACCAGCACATTCTGTAATTTACAAGTATGTGAATTTATGTGATTTTGTGTCTTATGTTTTTTCAGAGGTTGTAGGTGCAATGCAGGCTAACATTCTTAAGAAGTTTCTAGCATGGCAACATGATTAAACAAGTGTGGTATAATCCTCATTATTATGTACAGGTTGAGATGTGAGTCAGTAGCTTTGTTGTAATGGGTGAGGCCCATTTAATGGGCAATTAAAGTAGCCAGAGTAGGATTAAAGTTGGGTTCTAATTTGTCTAATAGTTCCTTTACTATTGTTAAACTTATATTCATAGAATGAAAACAGGGGCTTGCAGTAAGGTGTTACAGGCATTTGCAGTAACATGGGTTGTTGCATGGTAGTTTATAGAGACCAGTGTGTTTTTCCATCATTAGTATACTTTCTTTGGCAGCTTGCCTCATGTCAGTTCACCTAGAGATTCTTGTTAAAATAGGTTCATAGGTGTTTACTAGGCTAATGACCACAGGAGACTTTTTAAGCATAGCCATGCACCCCAAATCTCTGAGAAGTTATGGTACCTTGATAAGTGTAAGCTGGGACTTGGGAGATAAAACATTTACAAGCAGGGGCCTGTGAGATGAACCATTTACATGTTGTCTGTGTTCATTAGAGACATAGGTCTTAAGCCAGGGATGAATTTCCTGTTCCCCATCCAATTGTCCAAGTTACACTTGAATTGGGTTAGGGAGGCACTCTGCTTCACATGGAGTAGGAGCCTGTTCCAGAGATGGGGTAGTCGCTGGGATACATACCTGTGTCTCCAGCAGGTGAGGTTTAAGTCTTTAGGATAGGTAATTCTGGTACTATTTGTTTTGTGGATATGCAGGGTCTGACATGGAGTCAAGAGTCAAGAGTGGAGTCTGACAATGCCCTGTATGCCAGGCATAGTTCTCCCCTCAGCAGCCTGTAGGGGACAGAATACAGGGATAGGGCCTTGAGGCAGTCTGCACAGGACATTTTACTTACACCCTGTATTCTTTTAATAAGGATCCTCTGTGAACATTCCAATTTTTGGATATGCTTGGTTAGGTACATACCAAAGGGGGCATTGTACTCAATGATAGGTCTGATGAATGATGAATACAGTGAAACAATGACTTCCTTGGACCTAGATGCCATACCTCTGTTTATAAGCTGTGCAAAATAGAATGATTTCCTCACTGCTGTAGACACATGATGGTTGAAGGCTAGATTACTGTCTATGTGTGTCCCTAACATAATAATAAATAATTTAGGAATAATCCTATGATTTGCTACTAGGCCCATTAAAAACTTAATAGTCTTCTCAAAAGACTTAGGGTAGCTTAGCAGATAAGCTTGCTTTTTCATAAGAAGGTGGCTTTGGCTAAGTTAGCAGCAGTTATCCTAGCTTCCCCTTAAAGCTCCAACAGTGCAGATAATGTGCTCGGTTGTTCATTTTCTTATGCTTGATCCATGACTTGTCTCTTCATCTTA
Organism: Protopterus annectens; assembly: GCF_019279795.1. NCBI lineage: Eukaryota > Metazoa > Chordata > Ceratodontiformes > Protopteridae > Protopterus > Protopterus annectens. Next base: position 1,698,625,626 of record NC_056735.1, read on the forward strand.
ATTAATTCTAACATGAGACGGTAAGCCAGTATCACTTATTTTCTTTCACTCTTCTGACTCACCTAAGGAAGTTTGGCCTGAAAATGAAACAAGACATACAAAAATGAATCTAGTGTGGTTACAACAGCATCATCTTTATCTAACACCAGCTCAGAATTTGTAGTGCCCTTACAACCAACTCAGACTGCATCAAATCATGGTAGTGTTTTAGTAATAGGTAACTCTGCTGCAGACACCATGATCACGAGCCTGGATAAGAATAGGGTTAGCTGCCTTTCTGGAGCCAGAATCCAGGATGTACAAGGACTCTTAGATCTCTCCAACCTCACAAATGTGATTATGACCTGATAGTGGTCCACATGGGAGTGAATGACCTTAGACACTGTACCCAGAGGGACATGTAGAAGGGTATGATTGATCTTGTTATGCATGTGTCTGGGCAGGAAAAGACACTGGTCATGAGTGGGATTTTGCCATCAACCAGAATGACACCAGGATTCAGAGACAAGATAATTGTCTTTATTAATTGGCTATATAGTTGATATCATTCTAGGGGGATCTGGTATGTGTCAACTTGGGATGAGATGGCTAAGCAGTCTTCCTGCTTTGCCAGTGATGGCCTTCACCTCTCTAACCAAGACTTTTGCATACTGGCTAAAGATTTTGCTGTTCCCATAGTGCTTTTTTAGGCAGAATCCATCTGATAGACAATCCAGTCTAGTAAATTCTGATTTGGCACATATTAATGTGGCTTTACTCAATCCAATGAGTCTTTACAAAAAATGTCAGAACCTGAGGCTGTCCTGCAACTTGAACATATTACTATATGTGTAGTTACAGAAACATGGTTTTAGAGCAATGAAAGCACTCCCTCTCTTCTTGGGTATAAAGCCTATCACATCTTCAGATCCACTGGCAATTATGGGGGAGAATCAGTATTTGTCAAGGAATCAACACCTCATGACAGACCCCATGTGCCACCACATGTGAACTCCTAGATAAGCTTGCTTTTTCATAAGTAGGTGGCTTTGGATAAGTTAGCAGTTATCCTAGCTTCCCACTTAAAGCCCCAACAGTCCTGATAATGTCACTTCATAGCTAGCTATAGAGTACCCTCTATGTCCTCTTCTGAACATGATAGCTATTGTAACATATTAGCTGAAATTCCTATTAAACTCAAGACATTTCTACTGGGGACTTTGACTATCCATCAATAAACTGGCTGACCTAAACTGCCAATGACGGACATGTCCAGCACTTCCTTGATATTATAAATGTTAACTCTTTTTTACATATAGATAATAATCCTACTAGGGGGCCCCAGTATCCTGAATCTATTCCTCACAAATATGGCCATGTCTTTCACAGCTTGATATACATCATCCAGTCTTGTTAAATCAGACCATAATTTAGTAACCTTTTCCTTTAAAACTGGTGATAATGTTCCTGTAAATAACTCTGTGTTTAGGAATTGTCAGAAAGAACCTTGTTCAGTTACTTAATATCTTAAATACATTCTGCTGTAATCCTATGAAATATCCTATTGCCAAAGATGCTACCTATGCCTCTGACTTCTTCTCCTACTTAAATAGATGTATTGATAAGGCAGCCTTTATCCAAAACAAATATAATGAGAAGTTTAAAAACAAACTCCTGTCATGGAATACCCATATAAATACTCATATAAATAAATTAACTAACAAGAAAAAGAAACTACTTAATGCATACAAGAGGTCTCATTCTACCTACCTTAAAAGCACACTTAAGCAAACTAACGTTCGGGAACCATTATGATGCTCAAAGCTGAGCATGACCTTAAAATAACCACTAAAACCAAAAGTAACTGGAACATTTTCTTTAACTACATCAGGATGTTAAGAACCAACACCCAAATGGAGCTAGTCTGCAATAATACTACACTCTCTGACCCAAAGTGAATAGCTACTATCCTAGCTAATAAATTTAGTGCACATTTTACTCCACCCACAGTTATTGTTATCCCACAGGTTCCATAATCCCAGCCATCGCCTTTAATTACTATAGAGCTAATTCACACAGCCATTTCAAAAGCTAAGAATACTTCATCCATAGGGCCTGACAAAATACCAGGTTGTCTGGTTATCAATGCCAACTATGACCTTTCTGAACCCTAGTAACCTTTTTAAACTAAGCCTCTTCACTGGTTGCATTCCCAAAGCCTGGAAAACAGCCATTATAATGCCATTACACAAGAGTGGCCTAACTACAGACCCTGGTAACTATAGACCCATTAGTCTCACTAGCCTCACATTTACAACTATGGAGCATATTATCTCAGACTTCATTAATCTGGATATTGAAGATCTCTCAACCCTGGACCTTAATCAATTTGGCTATATGAAAGGAAGGTCCTTCCTCTTTAACCTCATTAATTTATTTGAAAACTGAAGCAGTAGATAGTGGTTGTGCAGTGCATACAGCATATGAAGATGTGGACATGGCCTTTGACTCTATTCCCATGCAAGCATTAATGACAGACTTGTAAATCTGAAAATAAATTCTTATTTTAAGCGATGGATAGCAAAGTGGTTGTCTGACAGAATCCATGTGGTTAGAGTATCAGGTGCCATTTCTGAAAGCAAAACACCAGTGTTGCATCACAGGGATTATTTATGGGCACTCTCCATTTTTGGAATATAATTCTAAGACCTTCAGGCCAGCACTTCTGGCCTATACTTAACTTAACTGTGTGTAGCTGAATATATATTGGGTACTATTATTCAATGTTCAGCTGACTTACAATTGCTTCATCATGATTTACACCACATTAACAATTGGTGCAAGGACAGTGGTGTCAAATTAAATGTAGAACAAACTGTAGCAGAGTTCATTTTGATAAACAAAACAGTTTCACTTACCTTATAGCAGATGCACCCCTCCAATCAGACACTGTTGTAAGGGATCCGGGTAATGTTATTGACAATTCCTTATCATTTGACCAGCATGTCTCCACAGTAGTGCAGAAAGCCTTTTGTTTGAGCCATCTAATTTCCAAGGATATATCCACTAGATCCAGAGAAGTCTTAACTCCTCTTTACTCATATCTTATCAGACCCATTATTGAATACAATGCATCTTTCGGCGTGTATTTTTCAAAACAAAGTGCACATGTTGAGATACCTCTGAGATTCATAAATAAAAAGATTTATAGTTTCAAAAATCCTAGTTATTATGAAAGACTGGTAGCCCTTTCTCTGTACTCAGTCTCTTACGGACACCTCCACAGAGATCTATGTCTAGTCTTTCATGCCATGAAAGATCCAATGCTGTTTGGTGTCCTATTCCTTCACAGAACTAATGGTACAACGTATACTTGGTTGAAGGAACTAAACCTTCAACAGCAGATAAATAAGATATGTTGGTGTGAGAATTCATATTTCAACATATCCCTCACTTCTGGAACAAATATCCACTACATGTCAAGCAGAGTAAAACCCTTGCCACCTTCAAAATAAACCTAGATAGTTGGATGGGCAACCTACAATTCTCTCCTGATCTATTTTGTCTTGCCCTTCTTGAGCATACCTGCGAACCTCTTAGCACTCAAAATCTGGACAAAGTCAAAAATAATGGGGGGACGAAGCCCAGAAAATATGTACAAATTTTAAATATTGTTCTTATAAACGTAGAAAGTTGATAGAATAAAAGGTTTTATGTTACCATGCATTTTCTGAAGGATATGAAGCCTGAAACTTGAATGCCTATCATTATTCAATGAATTCCAGTCCTCACTGATTTGCCACAAAACTTCAGAGAGCTACAAATTTTATAAAGAACAGACCAAAAGCATCAAGTAAATATCTGGACATTCTTCAGGAAATCTGGACATTTGAGAGGTATGACCTCGAGCTAGGTTTTTTTGGCTAGGCTTGAAATGGTCTGTAGACTGATTACCTAGTACTTACCTATGAACCTATGAACTTCATTAAGAAGGATTGCCTTCATTCATTTGGGGAAAATCAACAGGAAACAGGAGACATAACTGGGAGGTGCTTTTTATGTTTGAGTTACCACTGTACTATGACAGGCCAGTGGTCAGTAGTGAGTAGGCAAACACTTATACATTACTATATCTTTATGGCCTAAAAGTAAATCTATTTGTGAATGCAATATTAAATATGCTTCCTTCCCCACTGTTAGGGTTATATATGGAAAGGCCATGGACCTTTTCTTTAGCAAAAAGGCAATGCCATCCCTTTTTGCCCCAGTCTTTTGTCCATACATGTTATCATAAAGTTTAACTATCTCTTTGGGCATGCAAATAATATTCTTATGCAAGGACTTAGTGAAAACCAGAATATCAGGTTTCCTGACTGCTAACTAGGCTTTCAGAGACACCCATTTGTTAAGACCATTATGTTCGGCAGTGCATTTCTAATATTTCTGTCACTTCAGCAGATAACATTATTAATAGGGCTACTTTCATTTTAAGGATTTCTGTAAAGCTGAAGAAAGTCAAAAGTAAGAGAAGGGAATTGGAGTTTGAGTTTATATACTGATTTAATTATTTTAATCTCTCAGACATATCATAGCATGATAAATGTTCTTATGATTTTGAAAAGGATTTTTTAATGATAAAACAATTATATTAAACTTATTCTAAAAATGAAAATATGTACAGCTGTTCAGTTCAATTTCCTGGTTGAAGATTCTCACATTCGATAGCAGTCCCACTGTTTTTTAATTGGCTATATACAAAATTAGCTGAATACAGACCGAACTGCAGGGAATCGAAGTTAGAAGATGGCTTAAGTCATGCAGGGCTAGAGCACACATGCATTGAGATTTGCCTCAGCTTCCTGACACAGACTTTAAGTCACCATTTCACAGACTTGCTGACAACATAAAACAGTGTTAGGTCCCTACAGGTGTTTACACACAAGGTAAGCCACACAAGTTTAACAGGCATACTAAACATGGGAAGACAAATATCCTGCGGGGGAGGAGGCTGACACACCAAGGATAGTGTGGATATGCCATAATCAAACTGTGACGCAGGTTAATCTGACTGTATTCCGCAGGCAAGTAATGAATACTGAGGAAAGAACAGATAATCCATTCCAACTGAACAAATTTGTAATACAAGTGCCTTTGAAACATCAGCTTGGTAACTCAAAATAATGTTGCTCATAAACAGTTACTTAAAATACATGAGTTTCACATTGTACCCTAATTATCAAACTGCTTTTTATGAGATGATGAGGTTATTGCAGATGAGGAACCAGCACCCCAGCTTCATTCATACATCTTTCTGTCTTTCTGTCTTTGATTCTGTGTGTGAGTGTGTGCTTGCATGTGTGTGCATTCATAGTTGCATGTGTGTCTGTACATATGTGTATTTGTTTGTGCACATGCATTCTTGTGTATATGTCTGCATGTTTGTGTGCATGCATGCGTGTATTCGTGAGCTTGTCTTGGTGGATCTGCATGTGTGTGGGTGGGATGTGCATATGTGTGTGTGTGTGTGTGTGTGTGTGTGTGTGTGTGTGTGTGTGTGTGTGTGTGTGTGTGTGTGTGTGAGTGTGTCTGCACATGAAGTATGTATGTTCATAGGAGATGGTACTGTACCATTACTAAAAATGTGAAACTTTCCAATAAAATATGTGAAAATATTCCCAGTGTGATAATTTGATTTTTAGCTGTTTTTTTCTAATTTAAATATGAATTTTATTTATATAAAAACAATTCATCAAGGAGTTAAACAGCATAATGTGGTTAGGTGTGGGTTACTCTGAGATTTACTCACACCTGACTTTCAAATTTGGTCATCTGGACCTCACCCTTGCAACAAACCCACTGCAGATCTTGTGACCAAACCATACAAGGCATGAATAAATCTCAGTCTATACCTCATATAATCATAATATTTAGCTACATTAAGCAACAGCTTCATTTAATCTTCCCACTGTTCAAATGAAAATAGGGAGGAGAATTGGATAAATGCATTTATGCAAACAGTAATATGGGCATGCATTCACCAGCAGGATGTGCTATTATAAAGGAATATGTTGGAAACTCATCATGAAGCACATTTCAGTGTGCACTTATTAATTTTGTCAAGTAAAAACTATATATACTTATGGCACGTATGCACTGGATCACACAGGTGTGTATATACACACACACACACACACACACACACACACACACACACACACACACACACACACACACACACATATAAATATATTATGACTCGGCTCTATAAGGCAGTTTTATACTATGGCTAGGCAGGAAAGGACATTGTGGATGTGCAGCAAGCAAGATGCACATATCCAAAGTTATGTTTTGCATAACTTAAGTAATGCTTCCCGCACCATTATAACTTTTCTCAGTTCATGGAGCTAGTTCACCAACACCACTACTTATATGGAATCTGACCACTTGAGCTCTTAGGGGACTAATATTACCATTTCAGTTGGGATCAGCAGCTATCAGTTACGTGACATTCCATGAATTGCTTTTCTTGTGATTCTATATGCTATGGATAGAGCCATTTGCATTTAACACTTGCTGCGTTGATATAATGTTTAACTGATAAGTTCATCAGCTCCTGATGATTTTTCCTAGCTGAAACTAATCCCTTGCACGAGTTCTGCAAGAACATATTTCTCTGATGCATTTCAGAATGCCTGCAGTCAACATTCTCGTGTCAAGACTGTTAAGGGTAAAAGGTAACTGATACCATTTGACGGAAAATGAACAGCTTGAACTTTTTACCCCAAGAGATTCTACCTGGTCCTGTTAAAGAATCACACTACCTCATTGCCTGCTCTATATAATAATACAGTTTCTAATTTTATAGGTTAACTAATTGTGTTGAACAATATGCTCACAAAGATGTAAAAGTATTATAACATTTTCTAGGTCACATACTACAGATATGCTGTAATGGATTATAATAGGCCTGTTTGCCAAACTATATTTCTTTAATCACACAGCCACTGACTTGGCTCATTTTGTTTTCTGTATTAGGTAAGGAGGCACTGCCCTGAAAGCTCAGTGATGTTTTCTTTTTCAGTGGCAGCTGGGAATAGAGCAAGGTTTAATGCCACAAGGCAGACAGGTGACATTTTATGGAACTGGACACAGACTTACATTATTTAAGATGTGCCTGAATATGATATACTAAATTACTTCTTTGCTTGCTCACCTTTTGTAGTCAAGTGGATGTCAGGGCCAACAGTGTCCCACTTTTCAGTTACAGGCAAAATTAAATTAAAATGAAAATGCATAAAACAGTAGTACAAGTCAACTGAGTTGTGGTACTCCTAAAGTGCATGGACACACACGTTCATCTTGCACACTATATGTAGTGTATTACCTTTAATTATGCAGTTCATAAACATGAATCCAAGTGCCCAACGATAATGTTCAAAAGACCTGGTCATTTCTTGTATCCCAGATATGTGTGTGTATGTGTTGGGGGGACTGAGAGAAGTATAGTATGACCTGCAGTATTCAGCATAACTGGAAACAGAAACTTAGTGGGGTACAGCATGTCAAACTAAGGATCTGAAAGTGGCATATAGTGGCATATAATGTCTTATTGGGCTGTTTTCCCCAGTGTACTATGCTCTGTTGCCATGTTTGGGAGTGACTTATAGAAATGCTTTTCTCATTAGGAACAACTATGGCAAAGGATATGGTCATGTGTGGCTCCCATTGCAGAAGCTCAGCAAAATCACTGTACAGGGGTGGGACCTTATCATTGTAGGAAGAGGTTTGCCTGCACCACTAGGAACTTTGCTACTGCTAGGGATTTCTTACCATGCAGTTGAGTTATTTATTAATTTCCTTGCATATCTATTAATTTATATTACTTCAGTATTGATATGGGACTGTGGTGGTAGTGCTGCGGTAGCGTTGTCACCTCATAGTTAGACATTGCCCGTTCAATTCTCAGTTAGAGCATCTTCTGTGTGGCGACATGCGTGAATGGGCGTTTCTTCATTGAAGGTTGTGCATTAGGCCCAGCAAGCCAGCACATAAAACTCTACTGCCAATCATTAGCGGACCAGAGTTCCACTGTGGCGACCCCTAACCGGGAAAAGCCGAAAGACACAAACAAACTTCAGTATTGATATGTTGATTGGCTGCATATGTTGCACATAGTATCAGCGGGGAGCAGGATCATTATACTCACATACAGTACACTTCTGTTTGTGTGCAGTTGGTGCCCTATAAATTAGCCTAATTGGCCAGCCCACACATAGTTAGTATACAGTTTGTGAACAGTGTACGATGCTGGGAAATGTTAATTTGCATGTAAGGTGAAAGGTGGCATACTTTGTGTATACAATGGAGTAAGTGCATACAAGACTTGCCTCATTCTGTGCAATTCTTTATGAACTGCAAAGGTGTTTGGCACACAGGTGTACTGTATACTAACCCTGTTCAACATCACACAGTGTTTTATAAATAGTGCCCTAAGTTTCAAGACACATAGATCAGTGAGTTTACTACCCAAAAATCCTCACATTATGCTAGGCATTCACTAATACAATGTGGTGAAATGTGGCACACAAAGTTGTAGCTAATACAAAGACTGGTGCAGATCAGTTCAATATCCCCTTGGCTACTCTATCACGGTAATAAATAAACAGTGTCCAGCTAGCTTGGTAGTAAAGGATTTTGTTTCACCTTGTAACTCTTGAGTACTTGTACACAGCACTGGTAGGAAAGAATGCATCGCTGATAGCTGGATAACACCAACAAGGAGTGAATATAATCTGAAACAGTTTTCCAGCAGCTTAAGACTAATTACTGGAAAGGCCACGTTACTCTGGTGAAGTCTATGACAAGGAACAGACAGGCAGAGAGGGAGCTATAAGGAAACAGAATGTTCTAGCAAATATGCAGATGGAGCAGCCTAGAGTATGGCGGTATGTCGTCAATCACAGAGGAAGCAAGTTAGAAGAGATCCATAAGAAATGGACATTCAAACAGCTTTTGATACTAAGGTTCAGTGGTGTTGGGGAGCAAAGACTAAAGCATTAACTTACATATTTTAAGTAAGAAGATTTATATCCTTCAAGAGTTAGTAAGCTAGGCCGTGGTAAGCACTGAATGTATTTATTGCAAAATATAAGACTTCTTCTGCTTATACATACCTCTCAACTGTACAGATTTTTGCAGAATGTCTAGATTTTTGCCTCATATTTTTGGTCAATTTTTCATAAAGTTGTGGTTTTCTGGTAAATTGGTGGCAAATCATTAAAGATTAAAGTTAGAAAATAATGACAGACATTTGAGTTTCAGACTTCACACCCTTCAAAAAAATTCATGCCAAGGCAAAACCTGTTATTCTATCAACTTTCTAAGATTGTAAGAGCAATATTTAAAAATTGTTCCTATTTGGGCCTTTGCCCCACTTTTCTTCATGGCTTTGTACAGATTTCTTGCTCTAAGAGGTTCAGAGGTATGTGCCTATCAGAAGTGAAAGACCTGAAACTGCATATCCTGACACGTTGAAAAAATAAAGTGTGATTAAATGTGATTCAGCCATAAAAACTGTTAATTCTAAAACTCTTTGTTATACCTTTCAAGTGTTTTTGCAGTGGGTGAAGCTTCCTGCTACCCATTAACACCTCTCTTAATAATATCTGCAAATGCACAGATGTCTGAACACTAGTACAGAGAATGCTTTTAGATAATGAAGTCTCACATTTAGGATGTATTGTGTCATTATCACTTGCGATTCCACAGGTTTGTTGTTGTGTCTTTCGGCTTTTCCCAGTTAGGGGTCGCCACAGCGGAACTCCAGTCCGCTAATGATTGGCAGTAGATTTTTACATGCCGAGTTGCCAGCCCTGACACACAACCTTCAACGAAAGTACGCCCATTCACGCATGTCTCCACACAGAAGACGCTCTAGCTGAGAATCGAACAGGACAATGTCTTACTGTGAGGCGACAACACTACCGCAGCACCACCACCGCAGTTAATTCCACAGGTTTAAAGAACTTAATTAAAATTCTTGGAATTTGAACTGGTACCAGAAGTAATGTTCTAGTTTCCATACTGAGAATGTAAATCCATTCCATTATTTTTGCCCAGAACAGCAGGTCTCAATATAACCCATAAATAACACATTATTTATGGAGAATGATGACTTAATTTTGATTAGCAGCTGTGCTGCCTGTCTTTTCCTGTCATGATAACCACTGAAGAAGAAGAAAGCAGCTATGAAATGTATCTGTACCAATTTATTGGTCTTTTATACAACTTTCTGAAGCCTATTACAATATATGCTCAAAAATTAAAAATAGTATTACATATTTACATTTCTTTCTGCTGCTAATCTCTGATTTGGACATCTGTGTTCTCTGCATTCTCATAGTTACTGCAAAATTTTGACTGTAAAAATGAAACGACAAAATAATCAGAACAGATGATTTTGTAATAATTCTCACACCAGACTTAATAGTTAGTTGTTTGTTTGTTAGTTTATTGTTTCTTTACTGGAAAAGTCTATCTGAGTAGAATCAATTTTCACTGGAGGCCTAAAGAGTAAAACTCTGCATTAAAATTGTAAATCTATTGCTGAAGGTATATATCAGGAAACATAAAAAGGAACAGCTGCAAAATCCTCCAGACATTTATTATTTATTATTAGCAACAGTAGAACAAAAGTAAAATTAAAATATTCAGGTCAGCAATAAATAGAATCTCTGCAAACATGGAATGAAAAGTCCATCATCTTCTGAGATTTTCCTTCTTCCTTCCCCTTTTTTTTTTTTCAAGATTTATTTGCAGACATTGTGTCTCCTTTTATTTGGCAGGGGTCCTCAATGAACCTTTCAGGCAATGATCTTTCCAAAAAGTTTGCAAGAACTTTTTTGAATAGTATTCTCTTCGATTAGTTGCCCCTGCATAAACCTTTACGAGAGTCTATAAGCTAGCAGTTAAGGTTGACCCTTTCATAATGTAATATATTTTGCAGTCATTTCAACAATTTGGCAGTACAAATATCAGTGAAAGAACTTCAGTTTTTAGGAAGCATATATGCTCATGTGTATTAGTTGTACAATGAACTCTGACCTGAACTTAATACAGTCACATGATCTAAAAAAAATCTCTCTACAGAAACACAGCTTTATAAAATATTGGCTTCATAACATTTTAGTCTTATACACTATTAAATTCTGAATGCACAATGGTATTGCAAACATTTGAATAACTAAAAATCACATTTAATATATATATCGTAATCCATTTCATTTTCTTTTTCCTTGAAGAATTGCTTCATAAGCTTAACAAAGTTTGTTAATGGTGCATAAGGAGACTTCCCAGGAAACAGAAAAAAATTCTGATGGGAATTTAAAAAAATATAGGTTGTGAGCAGACATTTGTAAAAATAGTGCTTTTTAATGCACAACACACACACACACACACACACACACACACACACACACACACACACATATATATATATATATATATATATATATGTATGCATAGATGCATTTCAAAATAACAAAGTACAAAATAACGAAGATTAAACATCAATCACAAATGATAAAAATAAAAATCAAAAGAATAAAAAAAAAATAAAATGCACGCATTTGCAGTGGGGTGACCCTCTCATTCTCGGGTCTATATTATTTAAATGAACATTTCTAACTTCGAATACCATATGGCCGACACCATATGGTTGAAGTTAGAAAACTTCAAATTCATAAAAAAGAAAAAAAAAAGAAAAGACTAAACCCTAAACTAAAGGTTGTATTCAGGGGGGGCAAGCCCCCCTGCACCCCCCGATCTTTAAATACAACAACTCCGAGACTGCACTATAATGCGGTAAAGGGACGACTTCCATTTACTGCACTGTAGTGTGATCTTGGAGTTGGTATATTTAAAGAGCAGGGATGTGTGTGGGGTGCAGGGGGGCTTGCCCTCCTGCTTTAACATCTTAGGTGAGATTTTTTTTCCCCTGTATTTGATGTTTTATAACTTCGATCATATGGTGCCGGCCATATGGTATTCGAAGTTAGAAATTTTCATTTAAATAATATAGACCCTCATTCCCTATTAATTATATATGCCATTTCTGAGATCGCACAACAGCATTGTAGGGCAGATTTCTACTCCCTGCTGTTATACAACCTCCCACAAAGTAATGTTGGCAGAAACAATCAAATAATTATTTGATCACTTCTGCCAGTATTAAAGATGTTAAATTTTGCAAATATTTGACTTTATGGAATCCTTCCACACGTATGTATATATAAAACATAACTTTTCATCAACTAAAACAAATGTCGATACGTAAATCATCAAACTCACATCACCGAACCACTCAAACATTGACTCAGAAAGATTAAAAAAAAACACACACAAAAAATGGTGTTTTTGCTGGAAAGTAAGTCCCATGGCACTCCCTCATGTATATTTATATATACCAACTCCAGAATCACACAACACCATGAACTACAGAATGAACTGGCACCCCACCTAAGCACCATGTTTAATCATAGCCTCACCTCAGGCTTTGTGCCCACTAATGGTGCACAGTGATGGTTATCCCACTCTACAAAGGGGGAGCCACCACGGATCCCGGGAACTACTGCCCCATTAGCCTAACGAGCCTGGCCTGCAAGGCCATGGAACGTATCATCATGAAACTTATAAACAAAGACATTGGTAATCTCCAAACTCTGGACTCCACCCAGTTCGGGTTTGTAAAAGGCAGATCATGTCTCCTAAACCTGATTGACTTCTTTGAAGCAGTCAGCAAAGCCAGAGTCGAGGGTAATGTGGTGCACACAGCCTATCTAGATCTCGCCAAGGCTTTTGACACCATCCCCCAATATGGAATTATAGATAAACTCACTAAACTAGGTATAAATCCTTATGTCACAAGATGGGTTGCCAACTGACTCACTAACAGAACCCACACTGTGAAAGTAGCAGACTCCAAATCTGACTTCAGACCAATGACAAGAGGAGTACCACAGGGTTCAGTCCTGGGTCCTCTCCTGTTTGGTATCTACTTTTCTGAAGTACAGGCTAACACAGAAGGTCTTTGGCTAATGAAGTTCACAGATGTCTGCAAACTAAGAGCCATAACAGAAACTCCTAACGATGTGGACATCGTA
>NC_056735.1:1698643764-1698673764 GCF_019279795.1 Protopterus annectens
CCCTGCAGGTGCTTCAGCATCTGACATTGCTTGTCCTCCTAGTGTCTCTGCATCACCTCTCCTATGTCTAAGGTTGCTCTACCAGTCCATGTCTGGCTGATGACTCACATGTTTACTGTCTGGGTTGTTTAGCTGTCTGTGATACCTTTGTTTAACTTTTCGAACAGCCTTCATATTGTATTGTTAGAACTATTCCCTTCCTGCTTTACTTCAAAATTGTAGGGTATGTCAACCATGCAGCTCTTCCAGCCAATCTTCTTTCATGTAATACATCCGGCATAACTTTCTTTCGCTTATAGAATGTTTCTGAATAATTCACAACCAGATTTATGAACATCCTTGCAAATTATATAACTTTAAGAATTTTTGCTTTCCTAGTTATATAGCTTTTTATAGCAAAAAGAGTGGAAACATGCTAAAACTTGCCTGGGTCTGTTTTCTCTTGCTTCTTGATTTGACCCCACTCCTTGTATCCTGTCTGCTAGTGTTTCTTGATTTCAAGTATCACAAATATTTTATGGAATAGCTGCATTACAAACTGCTCCAGTTCACTGTTGCTCACTCTCTTTTGTATTCCAGTTATCCTGTTACACCTCCTTGAGTGATTTTCAGGATAATCCATCTTTTCAGCTTGCCTTTTTATTATGTAGTTTAGCACCTGCATTCTGTGAAACTGCTCATGCAGCTCAGCTTTAACTGCCGTTATATTTTTCTATAGATCTTACTACTTCCCTTAAAGCCTTTCCACTTCAGTTAGCTGCTGTTCTATTGTTTGTTTCCAGGAAATGACATCTTGGTCTACAGTGATTTAATTTTCAAACAAAATGCAGAGCTGCTACTCCTTATTTGCAGCTGCACGCCTCCTTTTGTTCCTGCTCATTCATCTTTCCTTCTAGGTTGCTTTTCTCCCGGGAAACAGTATTGTTTTCCAAATTTCTTCAAGTGCTGTCCAGAGCATTTAGCTTAGGCTGCAATCTTGACTGGACTCTCTAGCACCCTCCAGGTATTTGAGATCAGAGATCACATTTATTTGGTCAAGCTGTCTCAAAAATTGATACACTGGAACTATTCACAGTAGTCTAGCTATATGTGCAAGATGGCAGTGCGCCAAGGAACTTTCATATTCCCCACTGTTATGCGGTTAGTATACTTAAGTAAGGGAGTTGGGAGGTGAAGTCATCCATATGGGGAGTGCAGGAGGTTTGTCATTTTAGCAAAAATGTTGTATATTCTTTTCCTGTTTCTATGGTTAAGATTTTATTCAATGCAAAAAAAAAAAATCAACAAAACATTGCTCATAGAATTGCTATTAAAGTTAATACAGGTAACGTCAGCAATCATGGTATCACATAATATTCACCTTCTCTGAGGTAAAAGGATCTTGAAGTTAGCAAAATTTATTTATTTATTTATTTATTTGACATTTGTTTACTGGGGTGGTCTGACTGGGTCTACAGAACCCGTTTTCAGCAGAGGCCCGGGGAGAAACCTCCACATACAGTACAATTCAAATACAGTATAATCCAATACAATAAAGATTACATTAGAAATACTATACAAAAAATAAGCCGAAAGAACAAACTGCTACAAGATGTTGTAATATATTACTACACATCTAAACAGTTCTATACAGTTAAAACATTACAGACGATAATAGTCACTCTCATCATACAGGATGTAGAAATGGCAGCCAGAAAGTTAGTGATGCAGACATATAGCGAGAGAGAGTTAAGAAGAATAGAAGCAATAAAAGCCTGAGGAGCAGCAGCTTAAGAATATGGTATATAAGCAAAGAAGGAGTTAGAAGAGCTTTAGGATCTTGCAGTCTGTGAGGGATTGAAATGTGAGAGAAGAAGAAGATCTGAGCATTAGGCTGGCTTTATGCAAGAACAGAGCCATGTATTTTTGAGATGATTTTTTTAAAGAGGCTTTGAAATGCGTTAGGCCAGGAATAAACCTGGTAGCTAGAGGTGGTGAATTCCAAAGTACAGAGACAGAGTATGAATACAGAGAGTGATCTGGTTTTCTTGTGGGTTTTGAGATAGCTAAGAGATTTTTGTCTTCTGATTGCAGGGATAGATTTGGTGTGTAAGGTGTGACTAGATTGGCTAGTGCAGGGCAGGCAGTAAGCTTGAAAATAAAGTTGTACAAGGTAGATTGCTGAATAAAGACAAGTTTGTTGGGGAGTTCAAGCCAGTTTAATTCTAGGAGTGGTTTACAGTGGCGTGTGTGATATTTAGAGTTTGTGGCAAACCTTGCAACTTTGTTGTAGCACTGTTCCAACTTGCATAGGATAGAATTTTGTAAGTTAGTTAAAATAGGGGCACCATACAGAAGAGAGGGAAGTAAAAATGTTTTTGCAAGGGTAGTTTTGGTTGCTGCAGTAAAAAAAATGTTTGTTTTTATATAAAAGTCCCAATTTTTGATGAGTTTTCTTTATATTTTGCTGTATATGGGGGTCAAATGAAAGTTTATTGTCAATGATAACACCTAGAAGTTTGGTTTCCTGCACTATTTCTATGGCAGTGTTGTCAGATGCAAGGATGTTGAAATGATCAGTGACAAGGAAGGTGTTTTGGGGATGAAAGAGTCCTAGTTAATTTTGTCTTCTTTGAATTAAGAAAGAGTTGGGCATTTCTTAGCCAGGATTCAACTGTTGTAAAGGACTGTTGAGTATTTGAGAGTAGTTCTGGTAGTGATTGAGCAGTGCAGATTATGGTGGAATCATCATCATGTTGAATCAGGGTCCCATGGTGAGAGGCAGTGTGAAGGTTGTTTATGAAAATGTTGAAGAGTAGGGGTGCTAAGATGGAGCCTTGGGGGACTCCAATAGGGTTGTGGAGAAAGGGTGAGAGTTTTTTGGACCAATTCACTGCTTGTTTACAATCCTTGAGGTAGCTCTGAAACCATTTTACTGTGTTATGTGAGAAACCTAAGTTAGACAGTGTGTTCAAAAGTAATGGGTGTGACACTGTGTCAAAGGCCTTAGAGAGATCAAGGAATACTGAGGCTGTATAGCATCCTGCATCTCTGGCCTTCTTCACGGTGTCTGTAAAAGATAATAGGGCTGTAGCTGTGCTGTGGCTAGGTTGGAAGCCATGTTTGGTTTTGGTTAAAAGATTGCTTTGCAATAGATATTGCATTACCTGCTGATGGATACCTCTCTCGAGAATTTTGGATATGGGCAGCAAGATGGATATAGGATGGAAATTGGATGGATCAAAAGAGTTGCCTCCTTTGTGCAGGGGGGTGATGTGAGATTGTTTCCATATGGTAGGTACTTCTGATTCAGATAAAGACCTATTTATAAGGATACTGACTGGGTAGGCAACTGAGTTAGCAGCCAGTTTGAAGTTGTATGGGGGGAGATTGTCCGCTGAAGTAGAGCAGGGTTTTAGTTTTTGTGTAAGTTTCTTAATGGTGTCAGTGGGTATGGGCTGAAATGAGAATGGGTTTTGTATGACATTTTGTTGCATATGGGGGTTAGTAATGACAGGGTTAGAAGTAGTAGATGGCCTGGGAATGGTGTCTGAATAGGTTGAAGGGTGGGGGGTTCCAGCATTAGGGGTGTTAGTTAGTAGGTGTGAAATTGATTTTATGAAGTGCTTGTTAAAGTTTTCGGCTATGTGTGATGGAGAGGTATCAGGTGATAGGGTGTGCTCTCCATTTCTTCCAGGGTTAAGTACAGAAGATATGGAGTGCCAAAATTTACTAGGGTTGTTTTTATGCTGAAATTGAAGCTGGGAATAATATGACTTCTTATCTCTGTTGACTAGTTTTGTCACTTTGTTATGTAGTGTTTTGAAATTAACATGGCATTTGTTCATTTTTGTTCTGTTTCCAGGTTATCCAGGCTAGGTCCCTTTGATCATCAGGTATTTACATTCCTTAGAGAGCCATGCAGCTGAGTTATTTTTGATTCTTTTCATATGAATGGGAGCTGGGGTATTAAGTATGTGAAGGAAGGTGTTATTAAAGTATAGTACAGCAGCATTAAGGGGTAGTTGTTTAAGGGGTGTCCAGTCTATTTCATGTAGGAGATTGCTGAATTTATGCTGACAAAAATTAGTTGAGTTCCTAACTGATTTTACAGTGTATACTGTTAGTTGTTGGGAGTTTGTTTTAAGGGAATAGCTGGCAGATGATCGCCGAGAGAGCTAGACAGTGTAGAAGAGGGGTAATTGGCAGGATTGGATACTAGGATCCAGTCTAGGGTGGACTGGCAGGTAAGATCTTTGCTGTATCTTGTTGTATTATTGATAAGCTGAGAAAAAAACATGCAGATTTATACTATTTATGGGGGAGTTGGAAGCTATGGTTTGCCAATCTGTATTTACGTCTCCTAAGATTATTGCTTTGAGGTTTATTGTTTGGGATGTCCAGGATAAAATATTTTCCAACACTGATATATTGTTACCTGGTGGGATATATATTACTATTATGCAAATTTTTAAGGTTCAAAAAGGAGATTAGTACCTCAGCATTGGGAAAGATGGGTATATTACTGTATTACTGGTATAGGGTGTGATGTTGAGTGCAGAGAGATATAGAAGTGCTATCCCTCCCCCTTATTTTAGATCTATCTCTTCTGGTTATTGCAAAGTTTGGTGATATTATTTCTGAGTCTTTTACATTGGGATGTAGCCATGCTTCAGTAAAAGCTAGGATGTCAGGTTTATTTTGATCAATCCAGGCATGCAGTGGGGCTATTTTATTACATATACTTCTAAGGTTAAGTGTAAGTATGTTTAAGTCTTTGGGATTACTCTTGTGGTTAGGATTAGAGGGTAGGCCATGGTTAGGATGTATGTCTCCACATTTGAGTAGATAGGTAATGAGTAATGCGTACCATGGGAAGAGTTTTTTATTCTTAGGTGTCAAGTGTGGTTTCATAGGAGGTGAGGAGGCCAGCTTGTGGCTTGAATAGAATGGGAGGGTATAGGAGAAAAGCTGGGACGAGATACATGCGAAGCTGTGTTGTTTATTGGGGAGAGGGTTAGAGGAGGTTGTTGATGTGTATTGGTATGGGGGGTATGCAAAGATACAGCTGTAGTGAGGGTGAGAATTAAGAGTAAATAGGCTAGGCAGGTTAGGAGGAGCATGTGAACTGTGATAGTGGATTTAAAAATAGTAAAAGTGGGATTTGTGTGTTTGAATGTAGTACAGGTGTAAATAAAGACTGTTATCATGTAATGTGTGTGCAGCTGATAGTAAGGTTGGAATGTTTTGACTTCAGAGTGGGGTTTGATAATGTGGTTAGGTGTTTTACCTTACAGCTTGTGATAAGGATGGGTGGGGTTGATGTGATTGCTCAGTGGTAAAATTATGGTGTAATGCTAGTTTGTGTGTATAGTAGAAGAGAAGGTGATAAGCCTGGAGTTAATTTAAAATAGTTTGAGGTGGTGATTGTATTGTGATGGTAGAGTAGAGTTAGATGCAAAAATGTATAGTAGTGGGCATATGGGTTCAAGGGGATGGATGTAAGGGAGAGCAGATAAGTTTGGCTAAATAAAAGAAAGCAAGTTGTGCATGAAATGTGGGTGTAGACAAGGTTGGGTTGTATGTAATTGGATCATAGGCATGAGGGGGAGTGGTTTGTGTAGGATAAGAGTAGAGGTGCTGGGGGAGGGTGGGATATGGGGGAAGGGCAGGGAAGCGGAGCCAACGGAGTGGGAAGAACCCCCCCAGATGGTTTACCACCATAAACAAACAACCAATGAGGTAGGATGCTCATGGATACAAAAGACAAGTTGTCTGAACTCTAAATACTTGTCTCGAGTCACTGCATCTAATTTTATATTTATGGGCTTTTCAATGTCTTTCCAGGGATATGTTACACTGTCAAGAGTGAAATATGCTAAGTGTTAATGTAACTTCACCTTCAGCAGTAAAAAGGCCTATGAGTGTGGGTGAATGAGTGGGGGGGTATCCTTCCAGCAGATTCAGCACTACAAACAATACAAACTAGACTTAACAAATTAAGTTATGTGCATATTGCCTTACATAAATTTAACTTTATTTTTGTTGCTTGTGCACTTCTTGCCAACTGCAGGTGAAATTCAGCTGTGCAGGTTCTTTAGGTAGAGTGATATGATACGTCTGACTACTGCTGCTACTGCAGAAGGTACATGTGCTTGTTTCACTTGGGGGGGGAGAGAGAGAGAGAGAAAGTTAAGGATTTCTTGATGGTTGAACTAGTTAGGTACAGTACTATTTGTCTATACTCATCCACCTTAAGTAATGTTTGGCAAACAAGAGCAGTGCACTATATTTCACAGTCTTGCACTTCAGCTTTCTAACCTTTAAACAGGACAATAAGCATACAGGAGATATTTGTAGGCATGCAAGTTTGGGATTACTAAAAACAAAAATGGCGGCTTCCACAGTATAGAAGGATAGAAAGAAAAATGCACTAAACTAACAAGATATATGTGTATGCATGCAAGTGTGGGGTTACTGAGATGTAGGTTTACAGATGTTAGTTAGAGGGACAGGAGTCAAGCCTATCCGTTAGTTCCCAGTCCTTCCCACTTGTTCCCACCCTTTGCTACACAACATACAATCTATACATCCGATATTTAACCATTTAGAAAAGGCAGCCAGCTAGAGAGTGTAACATATATAAAAATAAAAAAGGAAGCAACTCTAGAGAATGACAAAACTCTTCACAAACAGAAACTCTCATATACTAACAGTCACCTACATTATCTAGTAACTCTGCTGTTCATACAAACATAAAATCAGGTATTACAATAGAAGGCTTCAGTAGAAGTGAGTGGAAACATATATACATAACATAAACATATATACTGCAGAGTAGCAGGGAGAAAGAAAACAGAAAGACAAAGAGCACTTAGCCAGATGGCAACAGCCTATAGACTTACTTGATGTAACTGCAGCACAAACAACAAGAAACATTTTGATGGTTACACTGAATCCTACTGTAAAACATCCAGCCAGTAGAAACTTGATAATTCAATTTCTACGCATTAATAGCAGAAAGACAAACGTTGATGCTATTACTGCAACCTAGAGTGAAAAGTCAGTTGACATGTAAACATTTCCCTACTCTGAGGTGCAGTGATCTTGGGAGATAGTACACATATGTAATAAGTGTATTGGGGGTATGATCTACCATGTCGGGGAGGTGTGGAAGTAGGAATGCCTTCTGGAACAAATTCTTTAAAGGAGTAAGAATGAGTTTTGGAATTCAGTGTTTGTTAAATTGCAGTTGATTTCTCAGACCATCAGGACTTACAGGTTTATGTACCACACTTTTTGATAGGGTCCTGGGAAAACTGGTGGCCAGTAGGCATTTTCTTCTGCCATTGGTGTATCAGAAGTTGGGAGAACATCACATTCCTTCTACGCTAAATTGGATTCATGCATTTACTTTGTATTAGGGGGTAGAGGAGCAAAACCACCGCATGAAATGTTTGTCATGTATTGACAAGTGTTAAGTAGCTACAAAATAGGTGCACTAGCTTTAAATTGTAGGAAAGGAGTGAGCATTTGAATTCCTCCAGTTCACTGTAACATTTATTTCATACTGACCTATGTGCAGAGTTTAGTGAACTGCATTTCTAAGAACATTGACAAGAGAGAAAAGTGGAGCATCGGTTTTCATTCAGACTAGTTACAAATAATACATAATGGCTATAATCCAATGTATTGCACAGAAATACATATCTAGATAAAGTGTTTTAGAACTGTATTCTAGATCTATATACATATGTACCTATCTATCTGTAAAATGTAATGGTTAACACAATAATTTGATTTGTTAAAACATGTAAAGATCATGCAGATAAATTATAATAAAATATGGCAAGGGGAGGTACGCAGACAGTTAATAAAATGTCCCATGACGTATCCATCCATCAATTCATTCATCCACAACCCCTTTTTCCCAGTTTTTGCACATGGAGCCAGGGTGTTACATCAACAGCCACAAATATCTTGAGCCGTTCTCACCACAGGGTCGCAAGGGCTGCTGCGGTTCTTCCTCTATACCACACAAATATGCACAGTCACACTTATGGCCAATTCAGTATATACAGTCAATGCATCTAAACCGAACCTTTAACAAAACTAGAATGACTGATATATATGAATTCTTCCAGAAAAATTCAAATATTGCAGAAATCTAAACAAGTTTACTTTGCTATACCAATTACTGATTTCAAAAATTCCTGCATGGCATGTGGACAATGTTGCACAAAATAATACTGTAGTTACATTTACTTGCTTGTTTCTGTTAAATATAAATGCAGTGTCTTTAACATCCCTAGTGGAACTTTAGCTCACCCAATGGTATACTTAGGCATTTTCCCCAGAATCTATCATATTTTTTTGTCTCAAAGAGAGCAGAATGTTTACAACTATCTAAATCAGAGTGTATTGTATAGTGTTGTATAAAACATACAATGCACTGTTAAGAATATCCTTTTTATGTTTATAAGAGGCAATATTTGATAATAATGCTTCCTATATCAAAATCTATAGGTGTAGCATTTTGAAGGTTGGGTACATCTTTTAAATGATAAATGGGTGGTGCGGGAAACAGCCTAGCATTTAAAGTATATATTTCTGTAGTTTAGAAATCAATATCTTCAAAGTTAAAGAAATACAAAGTATGAAACTTAAGTGAATCAGCTACTGAAACTAAAAGGTGTTGTTGGGAAAACAATAGTTCTGATGTGATTTATAGTCCAGTTTTAAGACAGACCTAGTCAGGAAAAAATGAATTGTCTCGAGTAAAATGCAGACAATGTTAATATCAATCTATTATCATTTTTAGCAGCTATGTTACACCCAATCATCTCAAGACATCCACTCTTTTGGTATCATTACCATATATTCAAATAAGACATTACATAATAAGTATGTTACCATGAATTTAAATGCAACTTTTTATGTGACTCATTTAGCTGTCCAGACACATTCAACAACTGCAATGTCCACAGAGATACCTTTCTGAAAGGATACAAAGGCCTGAACAACATGTCCTACATGGGCTGACTCAAAGCCCTGTTACTATACTTGGTATCCTATAGGTTACCTCTGCCCGGCATATAAGACATCCTCAATCCCATTACTGATATATTTACTGCACATCAGCAAGTCTAATGGCATCAGAAATACTTGTCTAGGAATCTAAAGCTCTTCTGCAACATCAACACAATGGTTTGGAGGGACAGGTATATTTTGCAGAGAATACCACTGCTTTGGAACAGACTCCCCATCCACATAAAATAAATTCATCCCTGCCCATATTCAAGCGTAACTTGGATCTCTGGATGTGAAACAGAACATTTACCCCAGAACTATCTCCTGCACTAGCAATGGACAGAAGCAGCTCTAAAATGCTTTATCCCATGTATGGATTTCCCCTCAAATTATGGAAGGCATGAACCCAGTTATTCTTATTAAGGGTAATAGATAATTATTGACCATGGGATATGTAAGGCCAATTTCTAACAAAATGGGATAAGTTAATTTGAGCACAAAAAAGGGAAACTGGCTAGGGTTAAAATGGCCCTCAAGGGCAACTAGTCTAGTGCTTTACTATGAACCTATTTATTTCACAGATTTGGTTAAGAAATAATGTTATGTTACCTCACATTAAACCATGGAACCTTGAAGTCTTCAGCTAATACTTCAGTATGTCTGAAATGCTTTTCTCAGGGCTTCTCACATGACTGTGCCATCACCATGATTTTTTATGTAAACATTTATTTCATGTGTTGTCTTCCTCACCTAAAAAATAGATGACAAACTCTTCTAGAGGACTTGTCTAATGGGTAATAAAGGGTAGTACACCTATTCTCTTTTTTCTCTCTCCTATTTGTTTAATTGATGATATACACTTTCTATTTTAATGCCTGATTTTGCTCCATATGGCTCTATGATATAGTTATTTATTATGCATCATAAAAGTTAGAAAGAAACTCCCATGTTCATATTCATCTCCCAGTCCCACATCCATTTTATCTTTACAGTACAGGAGTAAAAGGAAAACACAAAGAGATTATGTATTAAGAAAAGGAAAAAGACACATTAGAAATTAAAGTAAGCAAAAATTCTTAAATACATCTACTTCCCTTTTGAACTTTGCACAAAGATATTTCTTTTCTTACATATAATTTCATGCCACTATTTATTTTGTAAATACAGAAGTCCATAAAATATGAAAATTCTGGCACTGGATGAGATTTTAATTTTACTAGCAAACTGGCACATACACCGTCTTTGTCTTTGACTGAGCTTTCTGCTCCTTGAGATAACCAAAAAGAAATATTTCTGGATACAAATGGAAAAGCATATTAATTAGACCTTCATTTTCCTTCACCACATCCAATCCTGTGTACATGTTCACCACCAGTATACAAAATATAATTTGGTTATTACAATGCCAGCATATTTGAAAAGAAGAATAATCTTTTAAATAGAGCATGTTGGGAGTATAATGTCTACCCCTCTGAATCTTGTATTGTATGGGATCATCTGCAGGTGAAACATACATTTTCTTCATGTCTCTAAACAACCCTTTCCATTTTTTCCTAATTCCATTAATGAAATGCAAAGTCTTAGCTATGCCTTAATACAGGCATGGTACTGTAATAACTTTATATTTATATATCTACAGAGACATCTGTGATGCATCAAACAAAGGAATGAACTGAACTAATGTTATACAGCATTTATTCTCTCTAATTCTTTTGCAAAATAATTTATATATTTTTTAAATTATGTGGGATACCAAATAAAGTATTCATATCTACAGAAATTTATAGATCCTTTATTCTATGAACAATCATAATTTTATTTATGGGGAAAACCTCCCAAAACTGAACAATAAGGACCCTAACTTGGCCATGCCCCTAGGTATGGAGACGTGTAGCACTGGATGTGACTTATACAACTTGTATTTATTTAATGGCACATGCTCTTTGGGGTGGAGGGGGGATTGGCAAGAGGATAGTAGAGAGCAACTGACACTGGCTTTACTATTCTGTGAGGAGGTAAGCAGCTCTGGGTCACCACTTGGGCAACACTTAGTAGAACCCTGGATGTTGCACCCTATTGCAAGCCTGCCACATGCTGTTTGTGTTGTGTTGTGTATAGTTGCCAAGTAGGCCATGCCACACTAAGCTCAAGAGAACTGCTTTTGGGATTGCTTCATAGGAGATGATTGTCCACTTCATTAGACCAGAAACTGCTCTGTTTCCTACCACCTGACCCTCATCAGAAGGGCAACAAATAGGCTGATTAGGCTTCCCTGGCATGAATGAATTGGTTATATGACACTCACCAAGCCCAAGAATAAATGGGCCAACTAGATGAAGACATAGGAGCCTTCAGATAGGTCTAGAGGAGGCAAACCAATCAATCAATTAATCAATCAATCAATCAATAAATCAATCAAGCAATAAAGACCCTAACTGAGTGACTGCCAAGATATCAGTATTTTTGAATATAAAATATTAACTTTGGTAAATTCTCATGCTGTTTCTCCCATTATTATTATTCCTTTCTTTACATTATTGTTGATGTAATTGTACATTTTGCTGATGAAACTTTAATGATTTTCCATCTGTATAGACGACAAGAATTTTGATATCTGATATACAACTGTTCCTTTATGCTTTATTTCTACTATGTGTTTAAATATTATTGAATATATATAATTGTCAATGTCTGGATAGTTTAGTCCTTGCATATATAAAGCCTAAAAAGCAGAATTTCCTATCAACACAAAAAGTTTCTGCTCTCAAAAAGAATTTTACCTGTAATTTCTGAATCATTTGAGTTTATTTTACTATGGGATGACCTAAGGCATGAGTCAACAGAGAAGGGTTTAAAGGTAATATATACATTATAATTATATTTATAAAACCAACCAAATAAAATAATGCTGCTCCTAAAAAGGCATTCTATTCATAGTCATTTTATATGTCTCAGGATAATGTAGCTTTGCAGTTTGGGTGTTAGTACAAGTAACAAGCGCACTCCAAAACCTCAGATGTGTTAGTACTGATGTAGCATCAAACCACACTCTATCCCTTCAGTGGTCCACTAACAGGAGAAGTTATATAAGCATAATTTATTAACCACTCTAATAAATGCAAGATGTATTTTAATTGAAACAACAGTTGCACACTCTCACCCTATTAATTTTAGGTCATAGCAGCTAAATCATATGCATATATCATGACAGAAACTCTGTTTGGCCTAGTTACTACAACCTGACATATCCGAGATACCCTCTATACATGGTACCTGAGATACCATATACAGAGGGGATTAACAACTATAGTTAATAAAATGGGAGGCAAGAGGACACCCCTGTTTCATACAAGCTAAACAGTCAACCAACATAGTAGTATTACCACTCAGTAATATGAAGACCTTAGCTAACATATACATATTTTGTATTATTGTTTTACACCGATCCAAAATGTAATAAAATCCGAGAACCTGAAATGTATAATGTCCTTTCAGAATGTTATCACCATCATTTTCTTATCTTATAAACATCGTAGCTCACTGCACTTCCCACTAGGGAGCAAGCCCAAAAACACCAGGCATCTGATCTTGGGTAAGCTGCCAGCTAGCTCCATATTCATTACTCCATCTAGAATTATTTTTTTTCTCAAATAACTTTTTATTGAATTTTACAAAAAAAAGGAAGATGAAACTATATGGCATGACAATACAATCAAGATAAAACAGAATTAAGTACAAAGTGAAACAGGTACACCATGAATATATACATTTATACTGTAGTCCTCTTATATAAAAAATATATATTCCATCTAGAATTATATAATCGTAAGGACTCTGGCTGGTAATCAGAAATGTTCATTTCACTGTTTCTTCTTTTTTAATCACTACTCATCAAATAAGGAAGAACATATATTGTAACTGCTAAAACAATTACTAATTTAAGAATGGAATGGCAATAGTTCACAATTTAAATTACTGTACATTTCTAAGGGCATACTATTAGACCCTGGTATTTAACTTTCTTAAACTGAGTAGTAGCTATAACAAAATCATCTGTTAAAAATATACCATATCTGTTTGTATAACAGGAGACATTTCTAGTAATTTTCCCACACTGTGTCCATATTGCAACAACATTTTTATATAGTAATAAATTACAGCATAATTGCAGATTTGTTGTCCAGGCTGTATAGATTTACAATCTTCATATTTCCACTTTATAATCACATTATATCTTCTTAGTGTGCCTTACTTGTCTAGCTAAGGGCTTCTCATTTGTACCAATAACATAGAATTTCTTTTTAATCTGTTTTAATATCTTTCTTTCCTTTAACTTTTCTTTTTACATACTTATGTATTTGCAAAAGATACCTGTGAAAATGTGTATATGATATTTAACTTATTATGTATCATAGCTACCTGGACATTGATAGGGCTCTCTAAACGTTAGTGCTCATAATACTAAGTGCTCACAAAAAAAAAAAAAAAAAAAAAATGCAGGAGAAAAGCAAATCTTCATCGTTACCCTTTTCCTTTAAATTTTTTTTTTTGCGGGGAGAATACCCCCTGCATCCCCTGTGTTGGGGTCAAATCCCCCCACACTCTCCAAGCTTATATACACCAACTCCAAGATTGCCATACCTCTGAGAAAAGGGAATATTCTGAGAAATGGCCATCTAAGACTTAACATATGCAAGTCGATTTTTTGACAGTTCAGTCTCTGTATTTCAGTACTTGCAGAAGTTAGTCCTAACATTTCAAATGTTTATCTATTGATAGCCTTTGAGTTGTGTCTTAGTGCTTTATTTACAATTCTTATTGCTGTTGTCATTCTAGGACTGTAGCACTATATTTATGTGGATGTACTTCTAAACATCAAACTACACAAATCTTGAACAGCTAACGATCATTCCCAAAAGATCGAAAGCCAGAACAAAGAAAAAAACAAAACATGTATGTTTTTTACAGGGCAGCAAGCCCCTTGAACCCCCTCATGTAGGGGACAGTGTCCACCACAGCCCCTGCTGATTATATATACTAACTCCAAGATTGCTCCACAGTGGGTAAAGGGCAAATTCCTTGATAAGCACTGTGCATAAATGAGTTTTGGCCAATTCTGCTCATGTTAAGCACATTCGAGATTATGAACATTTGATAAGGTGGCGTGTTTCCATTTATTTGTACTAAGCCTTTGAGTTGTGTCTTGGTATTTTATTTATGATTTTTGTTGCTGCACTCATTCTGGTTCCATAGCACTATATTTTTACTGGTTCCCATTCAGAAGCCTGAAACATCATAAGCCTGAAAATCAAAATCCTGAAACCAAAAGCCTGAAAATTCAGAATCCTGAAAACTCAAAATCCTGAAAGCCCAAAATCCTGAAAGACCAAAATCCTGAAACTCAAAATCCTGAAAACACAAATAATGCTAATATGTCACTATAAAGACACTAATATCTACCAACTGACCCTGACCCTAACCCTAAGGTCCGTCACTATCGCACACTCACCTGACCCGCGCCCTAACCCTAACTCACTTAAACCACCCCTAACCCCAATATTTGTCACTATTGCATACATGCCTAACCTGCGCCCTAACCCTAACTCACTTAAACCGCCCCTAACCCTAAAATAAAACCAACCACACACTTACCTGACCCCAACGCATGACCTAACACCACAGGGCTAACAATAGCAAAGCCACAATGACATCAGTATGTCTATTTTGTGTTTTCAGGATTTTGAGTTTCAGGATTTTGGTCTTTCAGGATTTTGGGCTTTCAGGATTTTGAGTTTTCAGGATTCTGAATTTTCAGGCTTTTGGTTTCAGGATTTTGATTTTCAGGCTTATGATGTTTCAGGCTTCTGAATGGGAACCATTTTTACTACACTTTGTTGTATAAATAAACCCATGAGTTTAACATTCCTTCATCTGACTATTTTGTAATTTACAAGTTAGTATAGTGTGTGTGAGCAAACTTACTACTCTTTATTGAAAGTGTAATTTGTGATGACCACTTTCATCTATCAACCTGGACTTTGTCAGATCACATTCTTAAAAGATTCAGAAGTTTGACCCTGAACTTGTAAACAATTAACTTAATAAAATTAGCTAATGACAGCAAGTTAATATATTTTACATTGATATGAACAAATCACTGGTTTCAAAATTAGAAGGGATGTTATAAATTGTCAGTAAATCACTGTTGTCATATTTCTAAGCTTAGTGAATGACAAGCACTCTTTCTCCCATGGTTTAGCAGACCTGAGCTTCTGAATTTCACTCTGCACTGTTGATGTGACTTTTCCATAAGTCCATATTCCATCCCTTCCTAGATGGGTCTATATTACATCATTGAACACTTAAAAAAGCGAACAATGAATAATCAACCCCATGTAAGCGAAAGCTTACAATCTCGAAAGCTCAGAACAGCGATTTGTTTTCTAAGGGAAAAAAAAAATCGCTGTTCCAAAAAAAAAAAAAAAAAAAAAAAAATTTAAAGAATACATAAAGTGGGGGGCTTCTACCTCCACACCCCCCTACTTAAATATACCAACTCCGAGATTGCACTACAGTGCCAAAAACAGCAAAGTAACAGAAGCGGCCAAGCAAATTCTTTCCTTGGGAAATAATTCGCTTAAAAGCCGCTTTGCTATTTTGCCTTTTCATTGTTTTAAGTTCGACCAAGACACATTCAATAGAATGCATCTTCGGTCATCTAATAGGAACCCTTCCTAGACACCCTTGTCCCCCATCCATTGCTCTCTTAGTAACAAAAATAACCAGCAGTCATTGTAGATCTTTTCGGTCCATTTTTGCCATCCAACTTCTTCTCTTCCTTGGCTTCACTCTTATAATTTCTTTGCCATGACACAAAGACTGGTTAGTGGACCGATATATAATGCAAAAGAAACCTTATGCCATAGTGAATTGGATTTCAGTGCTCAAATTGGCCCATACCTTGTCTTAAGCTCCCACTGGCTTGTCAGTTATTGAATTTTACTCCCCATCCTTCTTTGGGAGAACAAATTGGCACTTCAAGATTCTTATAGGCTAAGTAAACTGAGATAATTTTATATCTTCAACTTAGGTTTAAATAATATCTTCTAGTTTTGAATGTACTGGTTTGTTTATATGTATTTGAAATGTATTGCTCAAATTTCTGTTACTTTTTAATAAATGGTAAAAAGAATCCATAGTGCTTGATGAAAGCAGTAACTCTTTATGTATTTATTTGTTTGTTTATTTATGCACGTATGTGTGTCTATTTGTTTACCAGGGTAGAGCACTGATCACAAATGACCACTACCATAATCAGCCCTGATTAATTGAATATTAAGAGAAAATTATACATCAAGATGGTTTAACATGTCAAATACATAAGTATAGGAAACTCGCATATACAGAGGTCAGTATATATAATATATGGATACAGGAAGCTGCGCATGTACATAGAGGTTTACATATTTGTTGTGGTCAAACAAACATTTCAAAAGCAATGTATCTATGAATATACTTACCCAAGAAGATGTACAAAAAAAAGGGAGGAGAGGAAGGAGAGGAGGAGGAAGAGAACGAGAGAGCTGGAGAGTAAGCTTGAATGTAGATTATTCGACTGCATATAGGTAGGACATCATATACAAAGTATTAAGCCCCCAGCTGAATATGTGAGGGATTAGATTCTGTGGGTTTGTGTTAGAGCAGATAGGTTTTATCTACCAGATAGGTTAGTAAGTCTGTTGAAAACAGGCATCTAAGCTGAAAAAGAGTGAGATGGAGTGTCTTTCTAGGGATCTACTATGCAGGAGGTGCAGAGTTATATGAGATGCCCCATTTTCAGACAGATGCAGTCAGACTACTGTTTTTAGGAAATGCTTGAATACTGAGTAGTGAGTGAGTTCAACCAGGTCATGAGGAAGTGACTGCTATGGTTATGGGACAAGGACTGAGAAGCTATGACTAGTAGAATGTAACCTGAAACAATTAATTTGTAGAGATGAGCCACATCTGTTTTGGCTCCTGAGATTATAGGCCATTGATTTGGCAAGCAGCTTTGAGGTGAAGAGGAGTAGTCATGATGAAGTACTTTACAAAGGAGGAAGCAGAAAGAAGGCTGGCTCTTACTTGCACAGGCAGCCAGTTTGCCTTAGAAAGAGTGAGGCAATGATGCTCATTCTGAGCAGAGATTGATATGAAGCGGCAGATTTAATTTGAGAGGATTTCAAGGGTAGTTTTTGGCTGAGAAAGAAGCAAACAAGGAAGTCCATACTCAAGTATTAGAAGAAGGATACCTTGTCTGCAGGTGCTCCGGCAGGGGTCGAAAGGAATCAAGAGATCTTGTTGGTCCAAAAAAGTAGCTAGTTGGTCTTGATTCATAGTTTCTCAATGTGTTCTTGGAAACTAAGGGATTGGTCTAGCCATATGCCTAGATATCTAAAGGAAATGATACATTCAACAGGATTGTTGCCACAATCTGTGATATGAAAAGATATGGGGATTTGGTTCATCTTTTTGGGGTGCCAAACAACATGGGCTTTGATTTTTTAGGGTTGAGTAACATTTTTTTTTATGTGTGTAGTAGAATTATGTCTTTTTGGAGTTGTGTTTTAATGGATTTTTGAGAGGGGTCAGACCTATAGATGACTATATCAGCAGCATACAGAAGTAGTGCAATTTGCCACAAATCAAGGGGGGGTTATTAATAAAGACTGAGAACAGAGTCAGGGCAAGAATGGAACTTGTGGAACACCTGAGTGACAGCAGGTAGAGTCAGAAAGAGTAGACCCTATCTTTACCCTGAAGGATCTCTTAGATAGGAAGTTAGTGAATCAAAAAGTGGATTCAGGTTTGATGTCAATGTCTTGAAGATGGATAAAGTAGGATTGAGTGACTGACCATATCAAAGGCAATAAACACAGTACTGGTCAGATTCCCCTTATCCATACTGGATAAAATGTTGTCAGTCAGAGTCCAGAGATGGTTCCTTGAGAGCAAGTGATATTTATGTAAGTAAGAGGTAAGTTAATTACAGATTTCTTTTTTCTAGAACCTTACCTAGTGTAGGTATGATGGATATGGAGCAAAAAATATTGCAGGAGGTTGGATTGGGTTCTTTAGGTATAGGTCTGACAAAAGAGGATTTTAAGATGACTGGCATGGTATTAGTGGTGAGACAGAAGTTATAGATATATATTTTTTATTTGAATTAATTTTGCTTTTGCTTACTGGGTTTGTCCGACAGGATTTAGTAAAAAAAAACATGTTCAGCAAAGGCCCAGGATGAAATGCTCCAACATATTACAAACATTTTTAAACAGACATTAATTAATATACAGTAACACTTACACATATATTTGCTAATTAGGTTTCATTCATATGAAATAAAGGCAACTACTGCAGTATAAAAAATACTTATACATTAGTAGGTGTTGAATATTGAGCATTTGAGTAAGTATGTTAGTGGGTTTCTCAAAGAGATAATAGATCTTGTGATCAGCATTTAGAAATTCAAGGAAGTGGAGGTGACAAAAGGAACTGAGTAGGGCAGAAATTATTACTCATGTAGTTGAGAGGTGAGGTATAAAGCAGGTTTATAGATAATTATATATATGACTATCATAAGGCTTATGTTAGTAGTACAGCAGTGTCTCAAAACTATGTATATGGCTTGCAGATGATAAAACTATTCAGGCATTAGTGAAGACTTGTAGTGGGGCACACTGATGCATGCACTGGTAATTATTTTTGACATAAAACTCAGTAATCGCTAACAGTTTAGGGTAATAGGAATCCAGAAAGGCACTAATACTATCAATCTTGTTCCTGATGCTTTTTGCCTTAAATAGTATGTATGACAGACAGAGAGTAAAAATAGGTAGACTAAAATTAGCCAAAACAGACAGTATAAAGTAACCACTTTAAGTACAAAGGTCTGCTAAGCACAGAGAGGGTGCACTGCAAGATTAAGCAGTCCCCAGGGCCAGTAAACAGTCAAATATAATACAGAAAATAAAAGTGTGAGAGGGCACAGATTAAAGTACATGTCTTGCTGTGTTTGCTATTTGCAGCCATTTGTTTTGGATCTCAATGTGTTTCTTAAGGGGGATACCTTTATCATGCCTTGCACTTTCAATAAAGGACAGTAAGCTTGCTCACATTCCATACTGATTCATATTTCTCAGCTTTTCTTCATCCTTTTGTTAACCTCCTAATTTTACTGCTGTTTTTTTTTTTTTTATCATAGGCTCTTCTTTTTAAGTGCAAGCGGCCTTAGGTCAACTGGTGCCCTAGGCACAAGGGATCCACGGCGCCCCCTACCACACTATCTGGTGCCCCCATCCTGGTCTACCTACACCAAATAAGCACCCCTGCTGCTGCAGCGCCCTTAGTTGGCCTATGCCTAAGGCCGGCTATGAGTGCAACAAATGTCAGTGTTTGGAACATTGACTATTCATCTAATGTGCGAGCAGTACTTGCGTGAAGGTAAGTGGGTTTTATTTTCTAATGCTGAAGCTTTCAGATATACTAATTTTTTTACTTTAGGGGTAGGAGTATGTGTGTGTGTGTGTGTGTATATAAGTACTTGAAGTAAGGGGTAAGGAAAGGGACAGATTAATTGTTGTATGTGTATGTTCATGTTTATTGAGAGATATGAGTGTTTCTAGGTTGGGAAAGAGTAAAGGCTAGGTAAATGGCAGTGGCAATTGCTGTCTTCAGTGCAAGGGGTGGGTTACAGGAAACAGGGGTGGGGCTATTGCAATGATGTGGATGATATGCGAATGACCATTACCTGTAATAAGGTAACAGATGGAGTTAACCACTTTTATCCTTAGACTGCTTTGGTATGCACTCATTATAGCCACTTTTTGGACTATATACACCTCAGATATATATCTGGAATCAGCAAGTCCAACCTTAGGTGAAATGAAGCCTTGAACAAAGGATGGCATGGGCTCCTGTTGGACATTGTTCCCTCAAGGACCTCTCCAGTGCTCTTTTCCTGTCAATTGAGTATTTGATTTTTTTACAGCATAGCTGTCTGTTCTTTTTGGAGTATGCTTGAAATCAGGCTGATTTCAAAAACAGCTCTGAAGTATTATTTTTTTTTTTTTAAACAGTAATGCACCGGGACTCACACTTTATCCTTGTTTGGTTCCACTGATAGAAGAATGCAGCTGCTGTCAGCTGCTTGTTTAAAATTTTAAACTAAAATAAAAAGGAAAACAAATGCGTAACATTAAAAAACACTGAAATGAAGTGTGTGTGTGTGTGTGTGTGTGTGTGTGTGTGTGTGTGTGTGTGTGTGTGTGTGTGTGTGTGTGTGTGTGTGTGTGTGTTTGCATCCCAGCAGCCAGTATCAAGAGCCACCCTTAGTAAATGGATAGGTTTAGAGCTGTGTGTTTATGATAAGTGTGTATGTTAGTGTCTTAGTACTTTTAGGGAAAGGGTTTTTTATGAGGTAATGAATAGGGCTGCACTTTTATTTATTTTATTTAACATTTGTTGACCGGGAAAGTCTGACTAGGCTACACAAAGCCTATTTTCAGCGGAGGCCCAGGGAGAAACGCTCCAGTCACATGTCTTTAAAATGTGGGAGGAAACCAGAGTACCCAGGGGAAACCCACGCAAAAGCAGGGAGAACATGCAAACTCCACACAGAAGGCACCCCAGCCGAGAATCAAACCAGAGAACCTCTTGCTGTGAGGTGATAACATTAACTGCTGCACCACTGCGCCACCCACTTAGGAGCAGTAGCAAGGTTAGGGTTAGTACACAACAGTATGACTAGATGGGACAGAGAAGCTAACCCTACCCCTACTCTGGCACCTAAACCCAGCACCATGCATTTCCTTATGACAAACCCTTTCCCTAACTACCACTATTCAAATTTCTGTGATTAGAGTAGGCTAGACAACTTTTTTTCAGTGCAAGTTAGTTTCTACATACAGAAATTGATGGAACATGCATTGATGTTTGTGCACATTGATGCTACAAAATATACGTGTGTGTGTGTGTGTGTGTGTGTGTGTGTGTGTGTGTGTGTGTGTGTGTGTGTGTGTGTGTGTGTGTATGTGTTTATGGTTCACTGGTTCAATTCTCAGCTGGGGTACCTTTGGTGTGGAGTCAGCATGTCATCCCTGTGGTCACTTGGGTTTCCTCAGGGTGCTCCAGTTTCCCCCCATCCCAAAGACATGATGCAGATGGATTGGACACTCTTAATTGGTCCTAGGTGTGAGTGTGTGTGCCTTTTGTGGAAGGTTGGGATCTGGGCTGGCAACTTGGCACCATAAAACTCCACTGTCAATCGTTCTGCAGACTGCTGTTCCACTGTGGTGACCGCTAATGGGAAAAGCTGAAAGAAGAAGATGATATATGTGTGTGTGTGTATTTATTCTTGTATAATGGATTTTAAATAATTTGAAATATGTATTTTTCCTTATAAAAACACTGTTTTTGGTATACACATAATGTTTCTCTGTGGTATGTACTATTGAATAGGTGTTCACACTAGAAAAAAACATGACTTAATACATAGTCTTCCTTTTTGAGCCGGTAATGTATGCTTGGACAGCGCACTCAGCAGTAGAAACTAAGTGAAAGCGTCTGTTGATGATGTTAAAAACTGTACCAAGAAAGATAGAGGCAATTACTTTTCACAGAAAAGGAGAACTTTAGTAAGTGTCAGGAACCTTGGTAGTTGCCAGCTGGTGGATTTACATGAGAGAAGACCAAGAAGTGATAGACAAAATATAGGAAGTCTCAAGTGAAGAAATGCTCAGAGTTACCAATGGCTACTTGAGCATTCTGCTGGAAGTGAAAACGTATGCCTCATGACAATTGTGATGTTTTGCTTTTATTTTGGCTAATTTTCCCTGTAAATGAAGTACACTGGATTTTTGAAACCATCCTCCATTACATTATACACACACACACACACGCACACACACACACACACACACACACACACACACACACACACACACACACACACACACACACACACACACACACACACACACGGTAAAATGAGTGTAGAAATTTAATTTGTATGTTGCTGTTAAGGCAGTGGTTTCCTTTAAGGATGGAATCAATGTCTGTCAAGTCAAAGTCATTGAAGAGAATTTATATTAATGATACTGAGGATTTGCTCAGGGCTGCAAATATATCAAGGGTTTAGTCAGACTCTAATCGCAGCAGGATCAAATATGTGTGTCAGGTTTGTTAAAGATTAATTTTAAACAGCTAATTTGCAGTCAGGGCTGGATTACTAGTGTCATGTTTAAGTAAAGTGAAAAAGAGGCTGCTTGTGAATAGTTCAACACATGGTCTGCATATGCCTGAAGTGTAACGGAAGGCATGCAAAAACACCTTTCTGGGGGAAAAAATACACTACATATGTGTAACCACAAAATGCAAAGCCAGAGCCTGTGGGACATGATGTAATGAAATTAAAAGTTTCACATTTCACTGCCTCTTTTAGTTTTCATATTTGAAAGGATATAAGAACTAAAATAAGTTGTTTTGATCAAGAACTTTGGCATGGAGTCTCTTGTGTTCTTATGTTTTCCCATTTAAACAGACATTAAGTACTGCTACTTAAATCCATCTTCATGCTTGCATACAATTCCCATGTTTTTTTATTTCAAATCTTTTTGCTTTATTGGAGGATGCATATTTTTTCTTTCTCTGAACTGCAGCATCATTGCTTTCCCTTTCATGAAATGCTTTCTTCTCTTGGCTGCACTCATAATGGGCGATCATTCTCTACTTTACCATGCATGTCTCCCATGGGTAGTACTGGAAACTATATATTAATTTATGTACTTATGAATTTGGGGTAGTTTGACTTTTCTGTTTGCTTCCTGACTAGGTACCTTCTCTAGAGTTTCCATGTTCTTTCTGAGATCATGTGGGTTTTCAGTGGGGGTCTCTGATTTCGTCCCACATCTCATAGATATGCATGTAGGTGGCCTTGCTAGACTAACTGGTTCTAAATGCCCATGCATCTCAGTGTGCATTCATTCTTTGATGGAATTGTATGCCATCCAGGCTTGCTTTTTGGTTTATTTCCATTATTTGCCAGAAGGGCAGCCTCTGACTCCAAGTGACCCTGCATTGCATAGAGCAAATGTTAAATATGGATGGATGGATGGATGGATGGACATACAGACAGACAGATGGATGGGTGGATGGATGGATAGGTGAATGACTCTGTTTATTAATGCTTTTGCAAAATTGCAATCTAGCGATGAGCAATTAGGCAGTGTAATCCACAGTGGATACTTAAGATAAAATGTTCTAATGATTAGAAAATAATTGTGGAACAGTATGTGTTGCATGTTATATAAATATTTACATGGTTATTCACCAGGAACAATGTGACAAGAAATGAAATAATGTCAATATAATGAAGGAGTGAAGGAAACAGTGCAGTTTGTGTCTTATCCATCATGCAATAATTATTATTATTTATTTTTATTTTATTTTATTTTGCATTTGTTGACCGGGCTAGTCTAACTGGATACATGTCCATTTTCAGTAGAGGACCGGGGAGATAAGCTCCAAGATAGAACAATGAAATTAACAAGATAACAAATAATGAAACATTAAACAAAAAAAAATCATATTTACAATGCGTATTACAGGTTATCACAATAAATTCAGCAGTGCAGAATACAGGCATAACATAGCATGCTATTACAATCAAGATGTTCTAGAGGGAGATAGTATTATGGTTAATAAGGAAGGAATTACAGTTAATGAGTAGAAGGGGTAGGAAGAGCAAAGTATTAAGAGATACATAACTAGTCAGGCTTAGTACAGGGGCATAACCACTGTGTTCTGAGGAACACTTTCAATTTGTTTTTGAAGCATGATACTGAGGGAAGTGAGGAGATTTCACTGGGGAGGAGATTCCAGGCTTTTCTAACAGATCTGCTCTGAGCTAAAACAGAATGGCATTAAATATACTGATCCCAAGGATATTGCCAATATCCTGGCAGATCGATTCAGTGCCAACTTCACCCCCCTCTCACCCCCTAAATGGCCCATCTCAATACCGGAAGATTGCCAAATTCCGGTAATAATGGCCACACAGGTAAAAAACACACTCTCCAAAGCTAAGAATACAGCATCCATGGGACCAGATGACATCCCGGGCTGTGTACTACATGAACTACAAAATGAACTGGCACCTCACCTAAGTGTCATGTTTAATCATAGCCTCACGTCAGGATTCGTGCCCACTGAGTGACGCACAGCTACAGTTATCCCACTCCACAAGGGGGGATCCACCTTGGATCCCGAAAACTACCGTCCCATCAGTCTGACAAGCCTTATCTACAAGGCCATGGAGCGTATTATCATGGAACTTATAAACAAGGACATTGGCAACCTTTAAACACTGGACCCCACCCAGTTTGGGTTTGTGAAGGGCCGATCTTGTCTCCTGAACCTGATTGACTTCTTTGAATCAGTCTCCAGAGCCATGGACAAGGGTAAGGTGGTCCACACAGCCTATCTAGACCTTGCCAAGGCCTTTGACACCATCCCCCACTCTGGAATCATAGATAAACTTACTAAATTGGGCATTAATTCCTACGTCACCCAATGGGATGCCAACTGGCTTACTGAAAGAACCCACACTGTAAAAGTAGCCGACTCCAAATCCAGCTCCAGACAAGTGACAAGTGGAGTACCTCAGGGTTCAGTCTTGGGACCGCTCTTGTTTGGCATCTACTTCTCTGAAGTACAGGCCAACACTAAGGGACTCTGGCTAACAAAGTTCGCAGATGACTGCAAACTGGGAGCCATTATTGAATCCCCAAATGATGTGGATACTCTACAAAAGGGCCTTACAGAAACAGATGCCTGGTGCCAGAGCCATGGGCTCAAGCTCAATGCCAAGAAATGTATAGTTATCCCCTTTGGGAAAAAACATGTATCCGTGAATTACCATATAGGTGGCAGTACACTAAACACCGAAAGTGTGATAAGAGACTTAGGGACACAGGTTGACAGTGGTCTCACCTTCGATAACCACATTGCCACAACAGTCAGGAAATCCTTCTATGTGGCACACCTCATCACTAAGGGCTTTTCATCTAGAAAAAAGGAGGTCATTGTCCCCACTGTACTCATCACTCATTAGACCCATTATAGAATACAATGCCCCATTTGTATGTACCTCTCAAGACATCTGCAAAAACTGGAAAGGCCGCAGAAATACCTCACTAAAAGAATCACAGGCCTAAAGCAGATGCCCTATGCTGACTGACTTAAAACACTCCAGCTATACTCTGTCGCATATCGTCTACTCAGAGGCGATCTCTGCTTAACATATAAGGCCATGTCAAACCCAGAGCTGTTGGACATGCTACACTTAAAGAAATCCCAATCACTCAGAGCCACACGCTCCAGGGATCTAAACCTTGTCA
Source organism: Protopterus annectens (assembly GCF_019279795.1). NCBI lineage: Eukaryota > Metazoa > Chordata > Ceratodontiformes > Protopteridae > Protopterus > Protopterus annectens. The sequence goes on from NC_056735.1 coordinate 1,698,669,210, forward strand.
TCACAATAAGCAAAACATGCTGGAGGGATAGGTTCCTGACCCAGAGACTCCCCAGACTCTGGAATAGATTGCCCATACATGTCAAGCAGAGTGCCTCTCTGGCCCTCTTCAAAATGAACCTTGATGATTGGATGGGAGAAAGGAAATTCACCCCGGTGATCATGTCAGTTGCCCTGCTAAACAGGGGTCCAGGGAAGTAAATAGTGTGGGAAGGAATAGCCAGGGAATTGTTATGGCTAGGCTTGTATAGGCCCTAGGGCTGATAGCCTAGTACCAACCTATGAACCTATGAACCTATATTAGAAAAGAGGGAGTCACCAGCCTTGTTGTTTGGTTTAGTGGTATGTACTAGAAGTCTCTGAGAAGACCTTAAGGATTTCAGGTTTTTATAGGGAGTGATGAGTGCGGATAGAATAGAAGCTTTGGAAGGTTTGTAAAAAGTGTTGTGGGCTATAGATAGTTGATGGAATTTAATCAGATTTTGTAGTTCAAGCTATCCCAGCTGCTTTAAATTAATGCAATGGTGGGTTCTAAATGGGTTGCCTGTAGCAAATCTGGCAATGTTATTGTAAGACATTTCCAATTTGCTTAGATTATTTTTAGATAGATTAGTAAAAATGGGTGAAGCATAAAGAGGTGAAGAGATTAGATGAGTGTGCGCTATAGTGATTTTAGCTGAAGGTAAGAGGAATGATTTTACCCTATAGAGAGAGCCAAGTTTTTTGTTGACAGTTTTTATAGTATTGTTAATATGGATATCAAAGTTCAGATTGTTGTCAATGGTGATACCCAATAGTTTGGTGGTTGGTTCAGGGGATATAATAGTTTTATTGGTAGATATAACTGAGAAATCAAGAGGAGAGGACTTATTGGTGGGAGAGAATAGGAGGAGTTTAGTCTTTTTGAGGTTTAGGAGAAGGCATCTATGTGTGAACCATTGCTCAACTGTGTTAAATGCTTGTTGGGTAAGAGATTGAAGTTCAGAAGAGGAGGTGGCTGAGCATATCAGTGTGGAGTCATCTGCATATTGTATGCATGTGGCTTGGGGGATGGCAAGGTGAAGGTCATTAATAAATATGGAAAAAAGTAGAGGTCCTAGGATGGACCCTTGAGGGACACCAAGTTTGACAGGCAGGTGAGTGGAGAGAGACTTGTGCCATAGTATGGCCTGTTGTCTTTTATCAAGGTAGGACTGGAACCACTTTATAGAAGATGTATCTAGTGACAGGGATTTCAGTATTTTGATGAGAATTTGGTGATTTACCATGTCAAAAGCTTTAGACAGGTCAATAAATAGTGCTGAAGAAAGCTTGTTAAGATTGCAGTTTTTGTTGATACAATCTGTGAAGGAAAGAAGGGCAGTACTAGTGCTATGTGAAGGTCTGAATCCATGTTGACAGTTGGAAAGTAAATTATTTTGGGTTAGATGGTCAAGTAATTGTCTGTGAATGCATTTCTCCATGATCTTTGCCAAAGGAGAGAGAAGGGCAATGGGGCAGTAGTTGGAGAGTCCAGTGGAGTGTCCACCTTTATGGAGGGGGATAATATGGGAGATTTTCCATTAACTGGGGATATGACTTTCAGTAATAGTTCTATTGATCAGACTAGAAATGGGATAAGCAATAGCTTTGGCTGATTGTTGTAGGAATTCAGCAGGTAGTTGGTCTGCTGAGGGTGAGCATGGTTTTAGTTTCTGTAAAAGGGTTAGAATATTTGTTGTTGGGACAGGTTGAATATGAAAAGTAGGGGGTAAGGTTGATTTATATGAAGGTAGAGTGAAGTTATTAGGTGATACTTGACTAGCTAGTGTTTGTATAGCATTAGTAAAAAAGGTATTGAAAGCATTAGCTGTATTCAATAGATTTTTGTGGTCAGTATTTTGAGGATTTGGAGTAGTGGATTGACTTGGATGGAGTAGTTGGTTAATGCTAGCCCAAACTTTTTGTGGGTTGTTTTGATTAGCTTGTTGGGATTATAGGTAGTAGTTTCTTTTATCAGATATTATAGCTTTCTTGGTTTCATTTCTTAGCTGTCTAAATGTTAGTTGGTCTATAGGGTTTTTAGTCTTCCTCCATTTTGCCCAAAGTTTATTTCTAAGATTTATTTTATGTTTGGTTTCTTTTGAAAGCCATGGAGCAGATTTGATTTTAATTCTAATTAATCTGGTTGGAGCATGGTGGTTGAGAATAGCAAGGAATTTGGAGTTAAAGTAACTAATGGCTTCATCTAAAGGGAGGTTTTGTAAGGGAGACCAGTTGCAAGCTCTTAGTTCCATTTTGAATAGTTCAGGGTTAAAGTACTTTTTAGATCTGATGTTTTTGACAGATATTGGAATGGGAGAGTTGATTTTATGTCTGATGATATAGGTAAGAAAGTGGTCACTTAAATCATTAGGGAGGGTTCCTGAATCATAAATGTGAGGATGATGGTTTATGAGAATCCAGTCTAATAAGCTTGATTTCTTGTTAGATGTATTTATTCTGGTGGGGGAGGTAATGGTTTGGGAATACCCATATAGGTTAATATGGTTTGTGGGGAGGCTGCTGCAGTAGCAGCTCCAGTCAATGTTTGTGTCTCCTAGGATTATGGTTTCTTGCTGCAGGTATTGGGAAAGCCAGCAAAGTATGTTTTCCATGGTGGCAGTGTTGTTACCAGGTGGTAGAGATATACAGATAATATAGATGGATTTGGCATTGTTAAGATGAAGTTTGGAGATAAGAATTTCTGCATTGGAGTCTATAGGTGGTTTACAGTTGTGAGTGGTTAATTGTAAGCTAGATTTATATAGGATAGCAACCCCACCACCTTTCTTGTATACTCGGTCTAGTCTCAGGATATTATATCCAGGTGGGATGATTTCATTGTCTTTGGTTACAGGTTTTAATCAAGTTTCTGTTAAGCAGAGAATATCAAATGAGTAGATTTCAGTTAGAGCTTGGAGTTGAGTTACTTTATTGTTTATGCTGCATATATTTAGATGAGCAATTAAAAGGGAGTTCAATGGTTTAGACAGGGCATGAGTAGGTGATTCTTTGTGGTTGAGGAGAGAGATAGGAGTTGTTGGTGGGCCTGGGTTAGGGTGGATGTCACCATCCTTTAAAGAGAGTAGTACACTTAGATAGTTTGGGTTGGGGAATCTGCTGTATAGAGGTAGGCCTTTCCTGGGGTTAATAATAATAATAATTGGTCACAGTGTCAATATACCACCCAAAATAACACAATATTCTCTTGTGTTGATAGCTTATCACCAGGTAACCAGCACAGCACACACTTACCATTACACAGATCATTCTTCCTGGAAACCTGGAGAAAAGATTTTCTGCTTCCTGTTATATAGTATACAAATCTGTCACCCAAAGTCACTTTATAATTAAACACAATGAAAAAAATATGAAGTAAAGGGGATTATGAAAAAAGTGAAGGAAGCGAATGAGTAGAAAGAAATTAATGCGAATGAATGGACAGGAAGTAAGAGGAGTATGTCGAGTGTGGGATGTGGAATGAGTCGGAAATGTCACTAGTATGCAATTTCCTACCTACAGATTTAGTAAACTAGTTGCCAGGTTAGATGACTCATTGAAGCAGAGGAATGTTTACATTGCCCCACATTGCTTCTAGCCAGTAGATTGGTCACCCTTTTAATTTTGATGGAGTTCAGTAGCAGTTTATTGGGGTTAAGACATGAGAAAAGGACTCCATGGTCACTGTGCAGTTGTTTTGATGGTCTGAGTGTGAAGGGGTAGGATCTATGTATTACCATACAGAATGATGGAATGTGGTGCAGATCATTAGGAAGTATATTGATGAAGAAGCTAGATCTGTGAATTATCATATCATCAACATACAGAATGACTGCAATCTAGGTTAGAACATTAGTAAATTTATTGTTGAAGATGCTTGATCTACATATTATCATACCATCAGTGTATAGAATGATTAAGAAGTGCATTTATGAAGATGCTAGATCTATGTATCACCATATCATCAGAGTAAAGATAATTGGAATGAGAGGGCAGATCATTAGTAAATATGTTGATGAAGATGCTCGATCTACTTATTAGCATATCAGCAGTGTGCAAAATGATTAGAATGAGGGTCAGATCATTAGGAAATGTATTGATGAAGGCGAAGAATAGAAGTGGAGCAAGGGCTGAACCTTGGGTTAACCCTAAGAGTATGGGGGCCTCTTTTGAAAAGAATATACTAATTTTGACTCAGAAGGATCTATTGCTGAGAAGGTTTGGGAGCTAACCTGAGTATGTAAGGCTAGTATTATTTTTTTTCTTTCGTTAAACTAAGACTTAATTAATATCTTAGCTCACAGGTGATGAGTGACTCCCTGTACTCTTTTGAAGAGTGAATGGTAGAAACAGTATAGGAGTTTTAGGATATTGAATTGATGGCTGCGTACTACTATGGTAGACGTGATTTTTTTTATTCTTACTAGATATTATCCTGATCAGGGGAAGAATTAACTTTGGTTGATATCTTGGCTTATTCCATCTCCTCCTTGCTCTCTTTGTTAGGTTTTACTTAGTATGTAATGCTTCAAAGG
>NC_056735.1:1698676264-1698726264 GCF_019279795.1 Protopterus annectens
GCCTCATGGCCCTTACAAGCCTAGCCAAGTTCATCTCATGTTCCCAAGTGTGTCTGGATCAAGCAGACACTAAAATCAGCAACTATTGCCCCTGTCCAAAAGGGACACAGGTGGAATCCCTAGGGTGAATTTCCGGTTGCCCATTCGGTTGTCCTAATTACACTTAAATAGGGCCAATGAGGGGCTTTTTTTAACATGAATAGGAAGCTTGTTCTAAAGGTGGAGCAACCTATGTGGACAAATCTGTGTCTCCAGCAAGTTCTGTTGATGTCACGTACCAGGTTAAGTCCTTTGAGCCGGTGACCTGTGTGCCATTTGACTAGCGAATGTGCAGCATTTCCATTAAAGCTGGGTCAGAGATTGCTCTATATGCAAGGCACAGGTCACCTCTGAGCAGTCTGTATGACACAGAGTAATGTGACAATGGTTTCAGTCCGTCGATATAAGACAGCTCTTAAAGACCCTGAATTTTCTTTTAAGGAACCTTTGTGGTCTCTCCAGTTGCTGCAGGTGTTTAAAGAAACATACCAAAGGGAGTGTTGTACTGTATTATTGGCCTGATGAGGGAAGACTATGGGGGAGGGGGGGTTATAACCTCTTTTTTCTGGAGGCAATGCCCTTACATATGAGATGAACAATATAAAATGCCCTTCTCCCACTGTGGAGACATGGTGATCGAAGTTAAGGTTGCTGTTGACCTGTGTGCTTAGGGTATTGCATTGATGAGTTTGCAGGATTATTACCCTTGCCAAAAGTGATGATAAGGAATTTTTTTGCATGAAGTTTAAGATCATGACTTTGGCACCAGTCATTAGTCTGCATAAGACAGGCTGTTGACATCACTAGGGGTTTCAGTGATTGCTCTTAGTTAGCAGTCATCAGCAAACGTTGCTAGCCACAGTCCTTTAATTCTAGCTTGTACTTCAGAGAAGTAGATTCCGAACAGTAGGCGTCCCAGAACCAATCCCTGTGGGACACCACTGGTTATGGGTCTGCTGGAAAAGGTGGAGCCCTCTAGTTTGACTGCATGAGTGCCATCATTGAGCCAGTTTGCAACCCACCTGACATTATATGGGTTGATACCCAGCTGGGTCAGTTTATCTAAAATGACTGAGTGGGGGATTGTGTCAAAGGCCTTGGATAACTAGGTAGGCCATTTGCACAGATTTGCCCTTATCTAGGACTTTGATGACTGTCTGGAAGAAGTCCATCAAGTTTAACAGGCATGATCTCCTCTTGACAAAGCCAAAATGGGTGGAGTCAAGCGTTTGGAGATTTCCTATATCTTTGTTAATAAGGTCAATGATGATTCCTTGCAGATGGCCTTGCAGATAAGGCTGGTCAGGCTAATGGGTCTGTAGTTCCTGGGGTCCTTGGATGTATCTCCTTTGTACAAAGGGATGACAGTAGCTGTTTTCCATTCTGCTGGGATGAAGCCATTGCTTAGGCTGTGATTGAAAAGCATGCCCAGCGGTGATGCTAATTCTTGTTTTAGCCCATGTCCCATCGAGGCTGTGTTTTTGTCCTTGGAGAGGGAGTTTAAGACTGCTCCTCAGAGATACTAGGTGGGGGACAGGTGTTAGGGATGCATTGGGCTATATGTAATGAGGATAGGGGAGTGAAGTCTTCACTGAACCTGTCAGCCAGCACGTTTGCTATATCCACAGGTTCTGTATATGTAGTACCATTAACTATGAGTTCAGCACAGATCTGGGCCTTACCTTTGAGGTTATGCATGTAACTAAAGAACACCTTGTGGTTATCCATAGCTAGGGAAGCTAATTTGGATTCATAGTTAGCTTTGTAGGACTTCACTAAGAGTCTTATTTGCTTGTTTAAGTTGAGGTGGAAGTGTTTCCAGTTTTGAGACCGTTCCTTCCAACTATTAGAGAGCAATTTTTTTCTTCTATTGTATAGCCTGTTAATGGCAGTTGTCCACCAGGCAGGTTTATTTTTCCTTGAAGATCTTGCTTTGATTTGATTAGGTACGGCAGAGTCAATATAATTGTACAGGTGCTCATATAAAGTATTAATGTATAACTCAGCATAGGTGTTTGTTCTATCAGTGGGGGGAGCTATGAAGCTATTTATGCTGCAACGTAAATAGCTGTAATTGGCCTTGGAAAAGATTTTTACGCTAGGTTTTGCTGGGGGGGGGTCTTGTGGTGTAGTTACTCCTAGCAAGACTGATTTGTGGTCAAATTTCATCAGGGATGGTCACACACTGTGGGAGGTGCAGTGGTACCTCATGTTGGTGAGCACCAGATCCAGGATGTTTGAGCCCCTTGCGAGTATGTCAATCAGCTGGTCCAGGGCATTGGAGTTAATGAAGTCCAGGAACCTTTGGACAAGTGAGTTAGAACACATGCAATTTACCTGGGCAATGGATGGGTAATTAAAGCCACCGAAAACCAGGGTCTTTGATTGTATCTTGATTGATTCAAGTAGATTGAAGTAGGATAGTGGATGTCCTTATCCATGGAGGGCATCCTATAGCTGTCATTGACCTGAAAAGGGGACTTACTTACAGTCAATTGCACCTGAAGTAACTCAAGGGAATCATGTTGTTTAACCAATTTAGAGGTGTATTTTTCTTTAATGAATATTGATACACCTCCTCATTTAGTTTTCATGCCTTCAGTTTGTGGTCTAAACATGTGGAAGGAAATGTAATCTGATATAGCTGGGGTGCTCTCCGCAGCCTTAAAACAGGCCCATTACTGAAATTTTTGACCTAATCATACTGGACATAATGTGGCTGGTTTTAGTATTGCATGTAGACTTTAGTATGTATGCTGCATTCATTTTATTTACTTAATGAGGATATATAATTTAGACCTAAAGCACTTGTATGTGTATGTGCTAGTTAGCAGTAAGAGAACAAAGTATACAAACTGGAGCTCTATGGCTACACCCTACTTGGCATCCTTCTCATTGCCCTGCTTGCTACTGCTATAAATGGATGAGTCTGCATGTACTACACACACACACACACACACACACACACACACACACACACACACACACACACGCATGCATATATATATATATATATATATATATATATATATATATATATATATATATATATATATATATATATATATATATATATATATATATATATATAAAATGTCAATGATCAGTTCTATTTTAAACTGAAATGTCGACTTGTTTACTCAAAATTTGACATTTACGAAAATGCAAATGTCAAAAATAACCCAGTAATGTCGATTCAACATGAATAAACATAACGTTTCCTCTGCACCTATCAAATAACGAACACGAGTTCTTTGTTGTCAGCAGTATGAACGTAATGCACAACAATAAACTTTAAGTTTTTCAGGGTGGCAAGCCCCCCTGCACCCCGTGGGGAGATGTGCCACCCACACCCCCTGTAAATTATATATTCCAACTCCGAGATCAAAGTATAGTGAGGAAAGGGATGAATTACCCTAATCACACTGTACCATGATCTGTGACAGTACTTCAAGTTCATATCAACGAGTGCACAATGCATTCACTGATATGAACTTTCAATACTGAGATGTTCAGCAAGATGAACATTCGAAAATCCAAATTCTAGGTGTTGCATCTGCGAACATCTCAACTTGAAATTGTAATAATAAGTATATATATATATATATATATATATATATATATATATATATATATATATATATATATATATAGGTCTACGCTGAATGATCAAAATTACAAAACTTTGAACTCATATGGTCGGGACAATATGATCGAAGTTTTGTAATCTTGAACATTTAAAAAAAGAAAAAAAAATAACAAATTAAAGCACATATATGGAGGGGACAAGCTGCCCTGCACCCCCACGTAGGTGGCAGCAACCCCCACACCCCCTGCTGTTAAAATATACCAACAAATCACACTACAGCTAGGAAAAGGGAATATTTCCATTCCATGCTGTATGGACATCTCCGTTTAAACGTTTGAAGTTTTAGAACTTTGATCATATGGTATTGCCCATATGAAAATCGAAGTTGTGAACTTTGATCATTTAAATAGGGCCCATATATATATATATATATATATATATATATATATATATATATATATATATATGTGTGTGTGTGTGTGTGTGTGTGTGTGTGTGTGTGTGTGTGTGTGCTTGCGTGTGTGTGCATGTGCGATGTGTGATGTGTGTTTTCTTTATATATGTATCTACACATACATACATCATCTGTATTTCTCGTACATCTTGCTGCACTACTCAGTGAATACATTGCTAAGATGCATCACCAAACACAAATATAAAAAAGAAGAAAGGGCACACCACAATGCTCAAAAGCGAAACACTTCTTTATTTAAAAGTGATCCAAATGACTAAGCGCTTTCACCTGCACATCCCAGGCTTCATCAGAGTCATCTGGCTGGTTTGTCAAGCTCTGTAGCTCTGCAGTAATGTTGCACTGGATGTGTGCTGGTTACTCAGAATGCTTATCTGTCAATTGCAATAGCAACATTTTTCATGCTCTGCTGCCCATTACCATATTTACTGCACAAGAGCTGCCTATTTATTGTGTAGTAACATATATTTTATAGCCATGCTGTACTATTCTCTGTGAATCACACTGGGTGTTTTAAGCCTTTTTTTGTTCAATAAATCTACATATGTAATATGCTTCAAAGTCCCATAAGTCATTTATTTGTCTATGTGTTGTTTTAACACATTCAGTAACAGCAAATGAGCAGGGCCAGCCTTACACATTAGCCAGCTAGGTGACTTCTTAGGGTGCTGTGTTTTGAGGGATGCTCTTTCCAGTTAATTTCTTTTTAAGAGCAACAAAATATGTGTTCCTTTGCATTAAAAAATAAATAAAGTGCAGTGCCCTGCAACAGCAGATCATGCCAGCTCTGCAGCATGACAGTTATCCCAGGGGGGAAGGTGTTGTATTTGACTTGACCATTCAATTGAGGCAACATCAGGTTAGAGTTGAGTGTAGCAAGGTCCTGGAGCAGAGACATTGCAACGTTCAGATGGTACAAGCAAAGTCTGTGAGCTGAGAGTTCTTTTTATTATTTTTAAGATAAAACTTTTGCTAATGTCTGGCTTTACTGGGATTGCGAGTTGGGACATTATGCTGAATTCCAGACAGTAAGAGAAATGGTGTGACTGTGAGAGAGAGAACAGCAGTGAGGTAAGCATCATCATTATTATTATTATTATATTTATTTATTTTCAGCTGGCAGTAATCAACACAATAGTTATGTCAGGCTTTGCGATATGTATGGAGCAATGTGGAATACTTTATTGTGTGAGTGTGTGACAAAATAACTTGTCTGTGTCTTTAAGAAACAAAGGTTAAGCTTATCCAACCTCATGGCTATAACTGCTGAGAAGGGGTTGGACATACCTTTCGAATGTCCCTGATTTTGACTCAAAATTTTGTTCTATCCCTTTCAAATCACAAGTAAAACTGGTGATTTTGAGAAAAAAAGTTTTGGATCATACCTAATAAATAATGAAAATAAGAAGAGGCATAGGCTTCAGAAAATCCATGTTATTTCACATTTCCTTGTTCTGTAATCTCCTCATGCCAAAAGTACTAATTCTTTAAAAAGTGTCCCTATTAAGTTTGCATTTGTCCTTGATTCTGCAGAGGTTGACAGCTACCGTGTTGTCTGGATGAAAGTAACTGAGATTCTTAATTTGCTCAGTTTTTAAGCAGTCACTACTGGCTTTGTAGGACCAGTGTATATTTGTGAGAAATAGGATGGACTACTTGACTTGACACGTGATATGCACAGACAGAGTAGATATAATAGCTGGTGCTGTCTGTGAAAGAAAATGACTATCTGCCTGCTGTTGTTGTTTTCTTATTAGCCTGGCTTTGCAGAACTAGTGTGATTTGTGTGAATCAAACTGGAATATTTTGATGTACGGAAACAAAGGTGATATACATTACATGGTCATCCTCTTTTGTGAAAATATGAAATTTGAATTGTGCATACATGTGCTTAGTGGATGAAAGTAACTGATTCCCCTGCCACTTGCTCAGTTTCAGTCATTTCTCAAAAAAGGAGTGGGGGGTAGAGAGAGAGATAAAATCCATCAAAAAATACACAAACATTGAGAGCATCTCTGGAGTGGGTGGTCTACATACCTCAAGGCTGTATAAGTAGATTTTTACATGGACTTAGTGGTGGCCTCTGCCCTGAACCCCACCTAGTCTAAAATCAGACATGCTCAGAACTGTACACAGAAGGTCACTCTAGCTTGTGTGGGGAGCTGGAGATGATGTCAGTTAACTTTCCCCAAAACCTCAGAGGTCACTTTGTTGTGTTGGGCTGGGGACAGTGTGTTCATTACTTCTTTAATTTTCCTCACAAACTTCAGAGGGGTGCACAGATGGTCATTAAACTTCTCCAGGAACAATGTACTTTCTGAAAGTAAACTGGAAACAATATTGTAATTTTCTTTCATTTTCTTGTAATCAAATATTAGAAATATTAGATGCATATAAAGGTGACTATCTTTCATGGGAGGATAAAGAATCATTTGTGTGTGCATACACACATACACACACACACACACACACACACACACACACACACACACACACACACACACATACACACACACACACACACACACACACACACACACACACATATATATATATATATATATATATGTGTGTGTGTGTGTGTGTGTGTGTGTGTGTGTGTGTGTGTGTGTGTGTGTGTGTGTATGTGTGTTTGACAGCAAATGTGTTCTAGTTGTGTTTTCCACTTTTGTCCAAGTCTATCATCAGAAGGGTACATAGGTGTCTGTCTTTTGTGGGTAGAGGGAAGGAGGTATCCTGTATATACATGTAGCAGCAGCAACTTGAAATATATGATTGTGTTTGTGTATCCCTTAATTTTAATCCTAAATTAAGACCAGATAGTGATACACAGAAAATGACTACTTTTTTAAGGTGGCATGAATGAAAGGGTTGTTTAAGGTGACATAAGGAGGCAGGTACTATTTCTAGAGATGATTTATGCACCATCACAGGCATTTCTCTTCTATGCATTGTACACTGCCATTTGGTTAACTTTGAACATTTAGCCTTGGATACAACTCATATCTTCCTTTAAATAAAAAAGTATAATTTCCGTATATGTGATTTTGTTCAGGCCATCATTCAAAGGGTTAGAAAAAAGCACTGGATTGCACATCATAACCCCATAGCTTCTGGTACCTAGTGACCCCTAGGTCCCCAGCTTAATTTAGTTATTACAGTGAGTTTTTGTCAGTTAAGATGTATTGAAATGATTCAGGGAAAACCAAAATTATAGAGCAAGACCGAATTTCTTCCCTTAACCATGTTTTTTGTTCAGGCCATCATTGAATGAAAGGGTTGTTTAAAAAACGTAAAATGCACCCCAGAGCATCTAGAACCCCAATGGCTACTGTGGGCCTTGTGGTTCCCAGACCTCACGCTTTATGCAGTTATTTCCAACACACTTATCAGAGAATAGTCTTGCCTACTTAAATGTGTTGAATGAATAAATAAATTCAGGAAAAAATGAAAAGTAAGGCAAACTGTGAGAAAATGGAAAAAAAAAAATCTTAATGGTGTAGGTAGTCCAGGATGAAAGGTATGGGTGATGTGTATGTATGTGTGTGTGTGTGTGTGTGTGTGTGTGTGTGTGTGTGTGTGTATGTGTGTGTGTGTGCGTTCGCGGAAAGTAATTGTTCAAACAGTCTGTATTTCTAGAGCTCATGAGCTCAATAGATGCATTATCGTGCATATATACCTAACAGAGTTAACTTGAAAAACCATAAGGAGCCTGCAGGCTGTTGAAATGAAATAGACCATACCTTCCTACCCCTTCCTCCAGGGCTGCAACTTGCAAAAGTTAAGGCATGCATCTCTAGTGGACACCACATACTTTGGATATGGACTTATGCAGCTCTTCTATACTACAGTGTGCTGATAAGGTGAAAGTGACTAAACAGAGGGAGAACCAAGTCAGTGAGAGGACAGAGAGAAACAACAGGAGTATCAAGGTGTATAATAGGCTGAAATCTTTATCAGGTACCTGCATCCTTCTTGGCCTAGTGTTATTCAAGGAACACAGGTTCCTTAATGATAAATATATACTTTCTACAACCTAGCCATTTAAAAACAACAGTTTAAAAGTTGTCATTGATTTTGAAGATCTACATGAGGATTCATTAACAAGACTGTACACTTCATGCTAAGTCTATGTTTGCCCATCACGATGAGCGGCAATGCTTGTTGAATATGTAAGATGCCAAGTAACCTTACATATCGAGCAGCACATATTTGTGACCAGATTACCTACCTCCAGTGATGTTGAGGTGCAGATGGGTTTGAGCATATAGTATAAACAACAGGTTGTAAATAAGGTTAACATCAGTAACTGAGCACGTGCAGATGGCACAGTAATAGGCAAGGCCAACTTGAAGTGCATGAATTGAGGCAGGTGGAGCTTAAAGAGGAAAGTGTAGTTACATATGTATAGTTTAATGTACAAACACCACTAATTATAATTATTGATCACTGTAGAAGTAATCATGGCCACACAGGGACACATCTACATTATGACAAAAGGAGATGACAGGAGCACAGGTACAGTGTAATAAAGTGATTACATTTTGTAAATAATATGTAAAGTTGAGAGGTGAGATAACAGTCACCAAAGAAAGCAGATACAGTAGGGGACATTGCGTATACTTTGGGTAGTGCACAGTTATGGAACTTGAGTGGCATTGTCATGTATAGTGTGAAAGTAAAGAAAGGCAATACTTTACAAAAAATGAAATGATGTTTGAACACAAATACAACTTAAAGAATTTTAAGCCTTTCCTTACCTTATATGAATAAAGAAAACAATAATGAAGTTGTAATAGCAATGTTGTTGTTGTTGTGTTGTGTCTTTCGGCTTTTCCCAGTTAGGGGATGCCACAGCGGAACTCCGGTCCGCTAATGATTGGCAGTTGATTTTTACATGCTGAGTTGCCAGCCCTAACGCACAACCTTCAATGAAGGTATGCCCATTCACGCATGTCTCCACAGAAGATGCTCTAGCTGAGAATCGAACGGGACAACGTCTTGTTATGAGGCGACAATGCTACTGCAGCACCACTACAGCGGATATAGCAATGTATGCACATAAAATTGGGGACATACCAAAAAGAAACATGCACACTTATAAAATCATTCCAGTAATACTATTAATTCTGGAAACAATCATTTGTGGTAGTAACCTGTGTGTTGTCAATAGCAGAAAGTGTGACTGTTCATACATGCCACGTATTTATGCATTGCAATCCAGAATGACCTAACACATGTACAGAACTCTCACTTTGACCAGTAAATAAACAGAAGGGTGTTCTGCCATCTATACTTACAGATCCCAAACTCTAACAGATGTGAGATGTATGTAGTTACAAAATGAGGGGCATGATCATGTGACATATACCGACATGCACATAAATCAAGGCAAAATTCATGTGTGGTCACTCCCTTGACAACTGGGTTTTGTGTGTAGGAATGTCAGTATATCCCTATGCATATGAGGTACCTATATGTGATAGACCACAAATGGATAGGTAGACCATAGAAGACATAGCTCAAAACAACTTACATGTCAACAGTATTGTATAATGACACCAGCTACAAGGGAAATGTATAATGTCTAATTTTAAAATTATTTGAGTATAATTATTTTAGTCTGTTAATGAGTGAACTGTTGCAAATTTACATTTCACATACAACTGTACACTGGCCTGCAACAATAATCTTCCATGTGTAGGTCACTAACTCCATTGCGCAGACATTGGCAGAGCCAAGCTGCCAGAGGCTAACTCTATCTAGTTTTGACAAGTAAGAACAAATGACAAATAACCATCTCATAACAGTGATTACTTAATCTGCTTTGTGCTAAATTGTGCACACATATTACATCATTATACTGGGTATGCTTATAAGCAAGTACAGCAGCGAATTCATTAACATCACCTTCCTCCACAAAACCACAAGAAAGTATCATAACACAGATCACATCACACTTTGTGACCACTTTGTAGCATGATACACATCAAGAGCTGATGATTAAGCCATTCTTGCCTTTAACCACTATATTGTGAAAAAAAAAATTAAAGACATACTTAAATGTTTTCATTAATTCGTACAATAAATAGCATTCCTTTTCAGGAAGCAAATCCTGCCTGTAAGCATTCTCTGACATACAGAGTAGTTACACTTTGCCAGATTTGAAACACCTACCTGAGGTCATATATCATAGAACTGCATATCAACCACTGATGCCACAGAAGCAAGCATAGATGATTTGTCACAAATCCCACATTTGAAGGTATTGCATCAGTAACGTGTTGGAATTGTAATGGCTCCTCCAAAATAGAGTCTGAGGCCTCAAATCAGATGGCCCTGTTAGCTTGCCATATCAGCACCATTAGTTTAAGCCACTCCTGTCTGTCAATATGGAGTGGAGATATACATTATGAGATTCAACCCCCTGCCTCTCAATTTCAACACTCTAGAAAACTGTGTATCACCTGCTTTTGCCACAGGAGACAGACAGGAGACACATCAAGGAAAGTCTGTAATAAACAATGTTTTCAATGGCTATGTATCCCCAAAGTATCTTTAGAGGGATAAAAAAGGCTTTAGCCATATTACTGTTCACACAAGTTTCAGTTAGCTATATCACTGGTTGTTGGGTGAGACACTGCTCTCCATCAATATTGTTTTCCACATATACATTACCAGATTTAAACAACTGCCTATGAGACTCCACATATTATAGAAGTCAATATTAATCAATATTAACTGCATGCACCACAGGAAATGTTGTACCTCAAGGTCACATAACACCTATTTGAAAGGTATGAATTATCAATGTGTTGAAAGGCCTATATTAGACATAAAAGGGATGTAAAGAGATTGTGGGATTGTTGCATAAGACTGTTTCATGTCACTGCTCTCACATTATTTTGGCCTTTCTTGAATTTGATCTGCTGTCTATGTAAGTTCATAATCTAGAGAATTGTGTATTAACCATGTGTGCCACAGGTGATGTCTTACTACAAGTTTTATCCTTGTTATGGAGCTTTTCTCCCTGGGCCTCCACTGAAAATTGGCATTTAAGTTCCTAGAGAGACTTTTCCCAACAACAAAAAGTCAAATAAATAAATATATAAATAGGCGTGAGGCAGAACATATTTGCAGGCATGACATCATCATTGTGTTACAGGATGTCTGTGTGGCTTAAAAGTGAGTGAAAGAGTAGTTTGAGTTCTCTCTCTCTGTTAATATCCTGTAGAAGTGTACACACTACATTTGTTGGATAATCCAGTCATCCCTGTGACCGAAGTAACATACACTCTCACAATATTTAGAAACTGATAGAATCAAACATGTGCCTACTTAAGTCTGCAAGATAGAGAGCTTCAGTTTCAGGCACCACAGGTGACGTCTTGCTAGAAGGGTGAGATAAAGCACATTTCAATTGATAACTTTATCAGTGTTTAACAATGAAGATGACTTGGATAAAAGGAATGGAAAGTGGTGTGAGAACCTCTCTCTGTGTAAAACAGCTCAATAGATCTGTGGATGAGGCCATTCCCACCTAGTTCTATAATTACTGATAAAAGTGAGTCATTGCTGGATTCAAAGACCTACTTATGTAAGTGTACAAACTAGAGTATATTGTATCAGCTGCCAGCAGCACAGGAGTAGTCTAATTACAGCTGTGAGATAGAGCACATTTAGAAGGATTATGCCATCACTTTCTGCAGCGGAGACATGTCTGCTAAAATGTGTTGAAAGTTATAGGAAAGTCCTGTCCCAATGTAAAGCTACTGATCGGACTTGTGGGCGAAGAATCACACACACACTAATTGAACAGCTACCTATCAAATTACAATCAGGGAATAATTTCTGGAATATAATATCTAGCTATCTAAGTACACAGTCTAGAGTACATTGTATAAAATGTAAGCACCACATGAGAAGTCTGACTGCAGGTGTGAGACAGAGCACATTTGAAAGGAAGACCTTATTAGTGTGTTATAGAGAAGGTGTTTGGGGTAAAAGCAGAAAGACATTGATGGTCTCCCACATTAAATAATTTTCCTAAATGGAAGTGTACACAACAGATTAGTGGTTAAAGCCAGTCCTATGCAGCACTAGACACACACACACACACACACACACACACACACACACACACACACACACACACACACACACACACACACACACACACACACACACACACACACACTCGCACACTTACACTAGTCAATTACTCACTGTTGGACTAATAACCTACCTATCTAATCTAGTCTAGTCTACAGTACATTGTAGCAACTGGAAGCACCACAGGAGAAGCCTAAATGCAAGTGAGAGATGAGACATATTTGAAAGCATGACCTTGTCTGCATGTTGCAGAGATGGTGTTTGGGATAAAAAGGAGAAGAAATTGATGGGAAGACATATCCCACAGTTAATATTTATCCTGAATGGTGTGTACACAGCAGATGCATGGGTAAAGCCAGTCCTACCTAGCATTAGAGACACACACACTCATATTAGTTAGTCACTGCTGGATGTGAACACTTTCCTACCTATGTACATTGTCTAGAGTACACTGTAGCAACTGTAAATGCCACAGGAAAAGTCTGAGTGTGCTAAAGAGAAGTGGTTTGGCTAATACTGGTGGAAGAAGCATCTTGTAGAGTAAACATTTCTCTTGAGGTGAAGTGTACAACAAATCTGTATGTGAAGCCTGTCCTACATAGCATGAGACACATACATACACATACACACACTTCCCAGTCACTACTAGAATCAAACACCTACCTATGTATACAGTACATTGTATCAAATGCAGGTGTCACAGCAGAAGTTTGAATGCAAGTGTGAGATAGAGTACATTTAAAAGGATGACATCAGTGTGTTGCAGAGAAGACGATGTGCATTACATGTTGGGGTGAAAAGGTATGTGTCTTGATAAGAATAAAACAAAGCAATGCATTGATCACAAGAAATTGCATGACTCTTGCATCCTTTCATTCATGGATATAGTGGTAGTGCAAGTGATATCTAGTTGTGTCACATTATGGTCTATTGACCTCATATATGATGTGTGATAATCACACTTGTCAAACAGTGGCGTGATAAGAGGTCTGAATGGAGATATGATAAATCAGCAACTGTATTTTATATAACATATATCATGGACAGAAATAGGTCAAAAATAAAAAAAAGATAGCTGAGTGCACAAGACCCAGGATAAAAGTGCCTAATTCTGGTAGGCACACTGGTGCCAGGACTGGATGAAATGACACTGCAGAATCCTCAAAATATGGAAACATTCCTACAATGGGGCTAGGCTGCAAGGATGGCCCTCCTGTTGTAGAGGAAAGTAGCAGTCCACAAAAATCACAAAATCTGATAGGTCAAAGAAGAGCCATAAAGATGATAGAGAGGAGTATTGATGATAAGAAGGAAATGATGTATTATTATTATTATTATTATGCAAAAAGCCCAGAACTTCCAGACACAAGACATACAAAAAGATTAAGAGAGAAATTAGAGGAAAGAAAAATACTTCCACAAGAAAAACTGTCAGAAGCCTCAAATAAAAATGTGTGTTCATTAATACAACAGATTTGTGAAAAACATTATATAGACCAAGAAACTATGAACTGTTTGGAAAAAGAAGCACCCGGGGGAGTGTAAAAATATAAACAACAAAACCTAGAGATTTTTAAAAAGTATAAAAAAGATATATGAACAAGGGAAAGAAAGTGCGATTTGATGTGGTGGAATATTTTTGCAAAGTCAAAAGCCAAATTAATCAATACAAAAAAGGCAGGCCCAAAGATATTTGAAGAGAAATACAGGCAAAGGCATCCAGATATGGAAAATTTCATAATAAAAAAATAATATCACAAAGAGGAAATGCAGAAAAGAAGATTAGTAAAGTAGAAATTAAAAAAAAAATAGAAGCCAAAGTTATTGAATACCTGCTTGGTGAAAGATTTGATGTAGAAGGACTAACACAAGTTACATCACAGCATAATGGAATGAGTCCCCAAAGTAGGAAGAAACAGGAAGAACAGGAGACATCTGAAGAAAGACTATGGCGATGGGAAAGAAAAAGAGATTTACTATGGCATAATATTTATGCAAAGCAGAAAACAA
Source organism: Protopterus annectens (assembly GCF_019279795.1). Taxonomy (NCBI): domain Eukaryota; kingdom Metazoa; phylum Chordata; order Ceratodontiformes; family Protopteridae; genus Protopterus; species Protopterus annectens. The sequence goes on from NC_056735.1 coordinate 1,698,690,487, forward strand.
AATTAATCAATACAAAAACAGCAGCACCAAAGATATTTGAAAAGAAATACATGCAAAGAACTCTGGACATGGAAAACTTTACAATACTAAAAATAAGAAGACAAAGAGGAAAAGTAGGAAAGAAGATTAGTAAAGGAGAAGTTAAAAAAATAGAAACTGAGGTTATGGAGTACCTGTGAAGTGAAGGATTTAGTGTAGAAAATTTAACTCAGAAAGCAGCACAGCAGGATAGAGCAATAGACATCCAAATTAAGGAGAAACCAGTAGAATGGGAAGCAACTGGGCAGTTGCCATATGAAAATATTTTGGAGCCTTCCACAGGAAACCAGTATAACTGTTCATTTGAAAAAAAGCAACAACCACAAGTTCCACCGAAAAATTTAATAAAAAGCTTTCTTCTCTGATGTCTCAGCCAAAAGCCTTCAAGGAGTATAATACACGTAAAAACTGTGACCAAATATATACACAATTACAACTGTTAATTAACCATTCAGCATTAGCAATCAATTAAGCAATGCTTTCCAATTAAACTCTTCATTTAATCCATATGGAGACATTGTTTTAAATTTTAAAATATACATTGCTTCTTTTTTTATTAAAACAGACTTAATATCTACTTTATAATTTACAGGTAGACAAACTTGCTCTAAAACAGTCGCTTTAAGATAATTGCTTATGCCCCCATGAAACTGTGCAAAGTGTGAAGCTACAGGGCTATATTCCTTACAATTATTTATATCCCTAATATGTTCTAGAAGTCTTAACTTAAACGCCCTTTTTGTCTCCCCAATATAAAACTTTTTGCATGGACATTGTAAACAATAAATCACACCTACTGTATTACAATTAAAAAAATTCTTTGTAGTAAATTTTATATTATTAATTAAATCAAAAAAAGGTACAATAAATTTACAGGCCTTACATTTCCCACAGCCAAATGTGCCTATCTTAGTAAGATCTTTGTACAACACAAGGGGGGGTAGACTAAATTTACTCTTAACTAAAAAATCTTTAATACTTTTACCCCTGCGATATGAAAATTGTAAATTTAGCTTCAACCAGTGTTGTACATTACTTAAGGAACATAAATAGTTCCAAAATTGCCTAACAATCTTTACAAATACATCAGTAAAAGAGCCAAAAGTAGTCACAAAATATATAGTCTCCTTTATGTCACATAACTTGTTATACAAATTGACATCGGAACCATGTGGGACAAAATATTTGAGACCCATGTTCTTATAGCCATTAAACAGTCTCTCAAAACTGTTATTCAAAATCTCTTTGTTATAACCTCTAGATGCAAAAGATTGCACCATAGATTTTATTTCTTTTTTGAAAACTTCAGGCTTATTACAAAGTCTATGTATTCTTAACATCTCACTATAAGGAAGAGCATTTAAAGTATGTGGGGGATGGCCACTAGTGCCATATACATATTGAAACCCCCCTTCAAATTTTCTATTTAAACACGTAACCAGATTTTTACCATCCGAAATATCAAGAATTACATCTAAAAAAGGAACCTTGGTCCCAACTTTTAAATCATCAAACTGTAGCTTCCATCTATTATTATTCAAATCACTATAAAAATCCTTAATATCAGATTCACTACCATCCACCAAAAATATCAAATCATCTACGTATCTGTAATACTGAATTACATGTGTGTTAAAGAAATTATGTTTGTATATGATTTCTAGCTCAAATAGCCCCATAGCAAGATTGGCATACATGGGGGCAAAGGCAGCCCCCATGGCCGTGCCTTGTATCTGCTGATAAATATTTTCATTAACCAGTAGAATGGGAAGCAACTGGGCAGTTGCCATATGAAAATATTTTGGAGCCTTCCACAGGAAACCAGTATAACTGTTCATTTGACACTGAACAGCAAATGGAGGAAGAGGAAACTGTGGCAACTCTGACACAGTTAATGTTGAGGAGTGAGAGGCCAGTGAGCTCCATTATGACAAAGCAATGGATAACACAGAATTAAATTGAAAAGAATGTGCCATGGGAAGATGCTATAGAACTCTCTATAGAATGCCTGCTGGAAATGGAGAACAAAGAATGTGCCCTTAGTTTAGAAGAAAATGAACTAAGAGATGAGTTGCTTGATTTAATAGAGATAGATAGACATATTAAAATCAATGAAAGAAATAGACTGCAGAAGATCAATAAAACCCCAAAAGTCAAACATTTGATAAAACAAATAAACACAGTAATTAGGACTGTCCACAGAGATCCATGCCATATAACAGAAGTAAACAGGATATATTATTGTGCAGCTAAACTAATAATGGATAAAATTCTACCAAGAGAACACAAGGTAGTAAGGGAAATGGAGGAGAGAAATCGAATACCATCATGGAAGTATTGAATAGAGAAAACTTTAAAACAATTAAGACAAGAAATGTCACTGTTAGAAGAGAATAGCAGAGGGAACATATCAACAGAAATATAAAGATAGATGTGGTAAATTATTATAATGGATCAGGATCTATCTTGCACTATTGCAAATAGCAAACTAAAAATTTCAGCACAAGTAGAAAAAATTAAGAGGATACACAGATAAATATAAAGGAAAAGTACAAAATAAGCAATTTATTGATTATCCCAAAAAGTTCTATAGAGAATTGGGAAACAAGGCAAAAGGAATTGAAAGACCAGTCAAAAAAGAATAAATAGATGTATTTTGGAGAAATATCTCTGAAGATCCTGTAGAACATAACAAATATGCTAAATGGATAAAAGAAGTAAAAGAAAAAATAAGAAGTTAAAATGTTTAGGATATGAAATGGGATGAAGTAACAGCCAGAGAGATTGAAACAAAGTTAAGAAAAGCCTCTAATTGGAAAATCCCAGGCCGAGATGCATTACCTAATTTTGGCTAAAAGTATTAACATCTTTGCATGAAGATTCAGTCATGAGTAAGAACTATTTCTATCCACACCCCAAACACACACCAGCCTGGTTAACAACAGGAAAATCAATGCTCCTACTTAAGGATGAACCTGCAAGTCATCCAAAAAAATTATACATCAATAACTTGCCTTTCAATTATGTATAAACTATATACCAGAATTGATGCCGACAGAGTTTATAGTCATTTAGAAGAAAATTCAATCATGGCAATAGAACAAAAAGGTGATAAAAGAAATTCATATGGAACAAAAGATGATCTGTTGTTAAATAAAGTCATAATGGATAATTGTAAAAAGGGGAAGAATCTAATTATGGCATGCATTGACTACAAAAAGCATTTGATAGCATCCCACATTCATGGATAAAAGAGTGCTAAATTTGTATAAAAGATACCCTACGCTGACCAACAAAACTACAGTAACCATGAAAAAGTGGCAAACCACTTTGCAATTAAGCCATGATAAAGGACAAATTATTATTCCAGGGATAAAAATTCAAAGAGGGATATTCCAGGGTGACTCATAGATTCATAGGTTGGTACTAGGCTATCGGCCCTAGGGCCTATACAAGCCTAGCCAAACAATTCTCTGGATATTTCTTCCCACAATATTTACTTCCCTGGACTCCCTGTCACCACTGCTATTCTGTCTTGCTCTTAACCCTTTAAGCTGTCTACTTAACAGATTAAGCCATGGCTATAGTTTGGCTCCTAGAAAACAACAAAGTGTAAAGATCTCACATCTTTTCTTTGTCAATGATTTAAAATTGTATAGCTCATCAGATGAGTAACTGAAAGCATAACTGCAAGTAGTCAAAACTTTTTGAGATGATATAAGAATGTAATTTGGTCTTGATAAATATACAAAAGCAACCTTTCAAGCAGGAAACCTGCAGCACCAAGAAAAGATCAGCTTGGGACAAGAATGTGATATAAAAAAAGTGAGCAAGAGGGAGTGTATAAATATTTGGGAATTGATGAAGGATCAACAATAAAACATTAATCCTGAAAACAGAGTTCACATCTAGGAACAAAATTAAAGTTATAAACCAATTTCCTCTTCCTAACCTAACTTACAGTTTCGGAGTGATTGATTGGCCCCAAAATATGTTGGATAGATTAGACAGGAAAACAAGAAGGGTGCTTCATGCTTACCAAATGATTTATAAAACTCAGTGCGTACCAAGATTATATATTCCCTGTTCCGAAGGAAGTATGGGCCTCCTTGAAACTGATTACATGTATAGATCTGCAGTCATGGGACTGTACACACATCTGCTCACCTCACAAGACCCAAACATAGTGAAGGTTTTGAAACATGAGGAGAATAAATCTAAGATGACTTCCCTGCTTAGTCTAGCAGAAGCATATCGGCATCAAGCAGGAATGGAAATCAAACCAGAAGTAGATAAAAATCAGGCAGCAACTGAATGTGCCAGAAAACAAAAGAAAGAATATAAGGTGAAGGATCAGATGAGAAGGCAAGAAATGTAGAAAATGCATAAATATAGATGCAAGTATAGAAAACATCTGGAAGAACCTCATGTTGATCAGGATTGAATACAGGAATGGTTAAGGTGAGGCAAATTCAAACCAAAAGATGAAAGGTTAATATTGGTGTCCCAAGATAGTGGGCTACGTACACATTGGTTTACAAAGTCTGTTGAACATGTGGGAGAAACAGACAACTGTAGGTTTTGTAAAACAGAATTGGAAACAGTCGCACACCTTGTTGCTGGTTGTGACATACTTATAGCAGAAGAATTATATACTGAAAGGCATATTAATGTAGCAAAACTGTTGCACTGGGGATTGTGCACACATTATTGTACTGAAGTGGCTGAAAAACACTGGAAACGTGAGCCACAAAGCATCATAGAAAATGATGACATCTACATCACATGGATCAGCCATTACCAACAGTTCATAAGATAGATGTGAGAAAACCAGATACAGTGGTCCATGAAAAGAAGACAAGAATAGCATTGATCATTGAAATCACTACACCCAGTGACTACAGTGTCTTGTATACAGAGAGACACAAAGTCATAAAATATCAAGATTTGCAGCCAGAAACAAGAGCAATGTGGCAGAAAGATACTCATACAGTTCCAATAATAGTAGCAGCAACAGGTATTTTAAAAAAAGAATCTAAAATCGTATTTAGATATGTTAACAATGCATGTAACTTGTATGCATTGCAGAAGGAGTCATTACTGGGCACATTGCGGGTGCTGCAAAGAGCACTTTTAGTTGACATCAAAGATTGAAACAATATTAATTTCCTGAACTTTAATCATACTTTGACTTAGGAATGGGGCCCATTCCCATCATGTTATTAGAAACCGAAAATATTTGGAGAAATTAAAAAAAAAAATTGGAATGATAAGCATTTATGCCAGTTCAGCCCAGGATCATTGTATGCAAATCTCCATTACTTATGTCATTGCCATTATTTCTTCATTCTTGTGCAATGTGCAATGTAAATACAAAATGCAGAGGTCAAACATATGAAAGTACTTTGGCCACAAAGCCAACACAAAGGCAGCAGAATAGATCCAAGCACAGCTCTTTTGTAAACCAACACAAAGGCAGCAGGATAAATCCAAACACAGCTTTATTCCAAAAAGAAACTGAAGTAGCACTTTTGTTCTAATATTTTAAAACGTTATCAAATCTGATGAAGTTTTAAAATATTAGAACAAAAGCACCAATGTGCATCATTTGCAATGAAAGTACAAACATTTATAGTGTTTACACGGGATCACAGTGAGCTGATCATATATTGCTACAATTAATCTTTAAAACATAAACAAGTAATGCAAGCTATTTGCATTAGTTTATTTTTGTCAAAATCCCTTCCTGAAGGGAACCGCTAACAAGCTCACTTGCACTACTGATGGCAAAATATTAGTGCATACATAATTATTTTTGGAGGTTTTGAACTTAGAACATTGGACTATGGTGCTCCATGCCAAGGTTCCCAAAAAGTAGGATAACAGAATAGACACAGTCCTGATTATGAAGTATTTAAGGACATATGTGTGTCATATTAACATTTCTGTGTTATCATTTAAATGGGTGCCGTTATCATTGTACTACAGTATTCTTTATATGGACAGTATAGGAACATACTTATACTGTCCTCATATTTGCTAACTACCCACATGATTAAGCCACGTTGTAGTACAGTTTTTTTTTTATTTCAGTCAGATCATTGGGTACCGAAGTGGCTACATGATAACATACAGCTAAATGCTAGACTTCATATCCTTTAGAAAATGCACATTAATGCTAAATATTTCATCCTAGCACCAACAGGGAGCAAGCAAGGGTAGGATACTAGAACCATGATTAAGACATAAGCAGGATAATGGTGGGTTAATTGCATATGTATCCAAGAGTTCCACATATAATATTAATACTAAAAAAACATTACATAATATTTGTCACACTTCCAGATTTGAACCCTTGACATTATTCAAAAGCATTCTAGAGACTTGAACATTATCTGAGTAGTCCACAGAGGAACTCATACTTCACACAGCTGAAATAACACATTTGAATGGACACTGACAAAAGACTGAAGTAAGGGAAAATGTAGGCATCAGACCTCACTACAGTAACGATAACTGTAACATCTCATAAGATGTGCTTGACATCTTTCAGCCTAATAAACATATAAGAGTAACTATCTCCTCATAATGCTATCAGTCTTCATTTCAATAGTGCAGTGAAACTTACCACATTTGGGCAACGATAAATGTACTACTGTTGTTGGAGGTAAAAACTTCAGGTTTTGCCATAAAATGTCAAATGCCATTTACCAGCATCTGCCTTTTTGCATGATGGATGGCACAATGGTGCAGCAGTTGCATTGTCACCTCACAGCAAGAGGTTCTTCAGTTAGATTCTTGGATAGGGTGCCTTCTGTGCAGAGTCTGCATGTCCTCCCCGCATTTGTGTGGGTTTCCTTCTGGCTTTCCAGTTTCCTCCCATTTTCAAAGACATGCATGTGGAGCATTTCTGCCCAGGCCCCTGCTGAAAACTGTCTTTGTTCCAAGTCAGACTTTTCCTGTAAACAAATGTTAAATCAAATAAATGATACCAAGCATCTAGCAAATGCTCAGGATAATTATAAAGGGTTGCTTCATAGGCAGTCTGTGGCTATATGTTTTGTGTGTGATTCTATTTTTTAATCAGATTAAATGTGTGAAAAGGGATTGATAGGACAGTGGTGAAAAATGGGGGGAAGCAGAGAGTATGACATGGGAAAGAACAGAGGAATGTGCAGGGTGATAGTGATAGAGCACCATAGCTACCCATTTGTTCAAAGTACACTGAAGATGTGAAATATGGTAGTTAGACTTGGCCCTGGGAGCTGCTCAGTGTATTTACTCATATTGCATTGTGAATTTGTCAAATGATTTCTGGTGATGATATCAGATTTACATTTGAAATGATATATTGTCATTTCTGACCATGTTCTCTGGTATTGTGGATGATAATTGCACATATACTCTTTGACAGACAGCCATGATATGACATTTTCTATAATGTTGGTAATAAGCAGTTAAATGAACTATGATTATTGGTTTGTTTAACACACTTCACACAGAGGATTGTTAACTTGTCTAACATACATTATACAGAGTTGTGTTGCAAGTTTCACTTTACAGCTTTACAGTTGCACTTCATGTCCAATTAGTAGTAAAAAGTCACTAACAATACTTTATTCTGGCATGTGCTTGGCATCATGTAGGTCCTCACATCATATTTACCTACCCAGCACTTTGAACAGCTTGAATGATGCATGAATGCTAATCAGCTGAAACCTGGTTTACAACTTCAACATGTTCAGAGGAGGTTAATCTACATTATATAAGCACAACCTGGAGCTAGAGAACGTATATCATAGTAGAGAAGACTGGATTCAACAATGTAAAATACTACTGTTTGACTGAGTTAAAAGTGCAGCAATTGCATTCTTTTTTGAAAAATGTATTACAGTTCATGTCAAGGTATGTTATGTCCTTTACAAGTAATACTTAACAGTTATGATTTCAGCTAGGTTATGATTTAGTTAAGTTTTCCTAATAAATTGAAAGTGATGTCTGCACTTTATCAGTTTGTGCTAGCCTAGGATGTATACACATATTGCAATGATCTTCATCTTATGTTACATGGGTTTATGGAAACATTTCTCTGAGAATGTGAACATATTTATAACTTTGGAAAAGTAGCACTGTAAAGTGACATTTGAAAAAATGTTCTATGGCAAGGTTGATGTATATGTCTGACATAAATACCTTTTATCCTATTAGAATGGCTGTGATTGTGCCATTCATGCTTGCTGGTTTTGGGGGGGGGCATTTACAGTGGGTCTTTAATTTTTATTATATAACCGAGTTATGTCTACAATTTGCAATGCTCTTTTTGCAAGGAAGGTCTAACAGTGCTATTACGATGAGCATTGACTTTGTACTACATACAAAACTGTCATGTTCTGCCCACATGCTTGCTCAGCACCTTGAGCAGATGATGCTGAGATTGTCCTGGTCACTGTTGTGGTGTCTAACTTGGATGACCTTTATATGAGATTAAGGACTATTTAAAAACATGAAAGGGCCAATTACTTTCATTAACAGACAGGTCCCACCACCATCCTGCAGTTATAGCCACTATTGTGTACACTTCAGATATTTTATTGTGATAAATGTGATATTTGTGCAATGTAATGCAATACCCATGCAACATATTTAAGCTTTGTTTGACACAAACAGTAACCACACATTAAAATATTTCACATTGCTTCACAAGAATGACATTAAGCTTGCAAACAGCAGTAGTTTGTCATTCTTCCCACAGGTACTCCTGCAAGTATAACTATTTTGTCTGTGTATACTTTAGATGTCTGACTTTTATACAATAAAAATAAATAAACCACTATTTTGTCTGTGTATACTTTAGATGTCTGACTCTTATACAATAAAAATAAATAAATTACTCTCTCTCTCTGTCTCTCAACTTCTTAACACAAAATATCAGGGACAAAGCCAAAAACAGAACAAAAATAAGAAGCAAAATTAGAGATAACTGAGAGCTAAGAATACCGTGAAGCAGTGTGGATGAGGAATATTCCACAAAATGATGTACAGTTGAGAAGTACTGTTAGCCCCATCACCTCTCAACTTCTTTGCTTGAAAATCGACAAAACCAAAAATAATGAGAGACTTTACTTCTCATCTGCACCTCACTGTGAAAAATGTTCCTCAGTTTGAGTCATCAGAATCCTATGTTTCATTCAGTTCCACATTGAAGGGACTGTCACACATATTTTAAACATGAATAAACACTCAATAATACTGTGACCTTCCTACCTAAAATCATTAGTACACATTGTGAGAGACAGTAATCCTGGTTTACATTTTGGAGAGAGCTTGGGAGTGAGACAAACCTGCAACATCAGAGACAATTTTACATACTACTATAATTTGCTTAGCAGTGGTGGATCCAGGAATTTGCTGTGGGGGGTAGTGGTTGGACAGTCTGGAAAGTAGACCACTTGGGGAGGGAGTTGTGTAAAGTAGACCAACAGTGGTTTGGAGGCTGATTAGGCAGACATTGCATCATGGTAACAACAAAAACATTGCACTAACTAGTGACTCTACTCTCTGCTAAACAGACACATGGGTAAGTACTAGGCTAGCTGCCCTTGTGAGCCATTTAAAGACTAATTGATTAAACTGCTTAACCATTATACCAGCCCCAACTAATGTCTCATTAGATATTGCAATGAAGTTCTTACAGTGACATATCTGCCTGGAGCTAAAATTAGAGATCTCAATTACATTTAAAAGGACTAAACTAACTATGACATGGCCAGCATTCATGCTGAAGTGAACAAACTAAGAAGGTCTTTCCTTTTGCTTAAGCAACAGGAGATGGTATTATCAAACATCTTAGCAAGCATGAAAAAAAGCACATCTGCTTACCAAAATTCTTCCATTTTATCATCCAGTACCTGAATATCACAAAAAATCGGTCAGCAAATGAAAATAAAGACAAGCTGTTGCATTATGATTAAGGAGGTCATATATGAATACTTTAAAAGTGTTAAATACAGTTTAATCATAATACAGTAAGACTGTAAAAACAATCAAACAACAACAGCAACAACAAAAAAAATCATGAACTAAGTCACAGGTAAGTTCCAATACACAAAGTGGAATTATTCAGCCTAGATTAGAAAGTGACAACCCGTAAGTCTCCTGTTGGAAAAATCTAGCATGTATCTCAAATTGTTCCATTCAGTACCTAAGAATCCATGTCTCTTTTCTATGTAGTATATGCATACCATGCAGTTTAGAACAAGGCAGAAGTGGAGGGGGAGCGTGGCTAGGATGCCAAACAGTTAACAGCACAAAAACTCTGCTGTGCCTCAGTACAGTTATTTTGACAGGATTTTATATATAAAAAATATCTCTTCAAAATATTATTAATATGGAAACAACCAAGGTATGAAGCAATTACTGCAAGAAAATTGAATTTTGAAGACTTTATCTTGTTTCAATCTTGTCAGAAGTTTTCCTTCAATTACAGTAAAGTAATGTTATGAGTCATCTTAAAGCTTCCTCACAGGAAAATCAAATGAAGAGGGAACTTCAGGCCCTTGTAACTAATATGCAGGAAATAGCAGTGAAAATAAACTGGAGAACAAGATGGATACCATAAAACAAGAAAACAAGAGGCAACTTGATCTACTAAATGAAATAATTAAAACACTCTGAATGGATAGACTCAATTGAGTAAACACTGAATGATGTTGATGGCAGACTAACTGAAATGAAAGTCAAGTTGAATTCCTTTTGAAACAAAATACCTTGTTATTAGAAAAAGTGGATGATCTTGATAGCAGATCCAGAAGGAACAATATAAGAATGTATGGTGTTCCAGAGAAAGAAAAAGGAAAGCATATGAAACATTTCTTGAACACTTGGCTTCCAAAAACCTTAAACTTGCCAGAGTCACTTTCTTTCAGACTAGAAAGGTCACACAGGTCTCTTTCAAACAGCTTTTTAACAAAAACTTCATCTTCACTGAGATCTACAATTGTTAAATTCATTTCAACACAACATAAATATTTAGTCCTAAGATCTGCTTGGCCTAACTCTCATATTACCTACAATGGAAAACTATTAGATTTGACAATGATTATACTTCATCAGTAATTACTAAAAGGAAAACTTGTGTCACATTAATTAAGAGTCTTAAAAAATCAGATATAAAGGCTCAAATATTAATTCTTGCAAGAATTAAAATACTTTTACAGGAGGGTCAGATGGTTTTCAACTCTTTAGAAGATGCTGTGGACTTCATTCAGAAAAAAATACACTTTTAAAAAACAAGAAGAAATGGAATGGTCAGCAGCATATTTAAAGAGACAAGTAACCAGAAATTGGTGGTCAACAAAGGAAAACAACCACAAAAAAACTAAAAGGAAAAATAGAAAAACAACTTAAGCATCATCTTATTTCTTTTGGACTAATTACACCTCTGGTAATACATTTATTTCCTTTTTTTTCTTTTATTACAGTACATATGTGTTACCCCAATAGACAAAAAGGATACTAAACAACTGAAGGTAATCTGTTTTTTTACTCTTTTCCTTTATATGAATTCATTAATAAGGAAATAAGAGTAAGGATAATTCATACCACACCATTCTTAAATAACATAGGGACATCTGCCTGTTGTACAACTTGATACTGTGACAAGACAGTAATGCAGCCTGTTGTAAACTTACAGAAGTTAAATGGTTGTTTTTTGCATTTATAAGCATCTAGTTATAAACATGTGTCTAGATATTGCCTTTCTCTTTTATTTTAGCAGGGGAAGGATGATAGGTAATGTTCTGCTGTGTTTTACTGAACCGTTTTTTTTTCTTAGAGTTCATAATTTAGGAAATGACTATTTAATTAATATAATTGTCCCTTTACTTTGGCTCTGTATAGATATGTCTAAATCTTATTTCATTGTTGAATTCATACTTTAATGATTTTTATGATAAGTCTTATAATTTGTAATTAACTTTTGACTGCAGTTTCAATACAGGGCTCTGTTTTTAGTGCAGACATTTTTTTTCCTTTTTTAAAATGCTTTAACTGTCTTGCATGCATTTTAGTGGTTACAAGCATATTTAAAGACGCCAAAAACTGTTTTTAACAATTCCCACCTTAAATTAAAATCTTTACCATGTTCTGGGACTTGGAATACTTTTACAAGCCCTTTTCAGTTGAAAGTAGAGGATCTGCAGTACTGTGAAGCAACAGAAACATCAGCAGCCTGAAACAACCTTTGAACTCGCTAGTGAAGCCAGGAATGGAATTCTTCAATGGAAAGGTTTTAAATTTTGGTAAAGTTAAACCACGTTTATATCACTGGAATTTACATGTGCTAACCACTTATTATTTTAAATCAAAATGTAAAAATAATAAGTTTTATTTACAACTATTTAATGATCCATTAAAGAAGTGAGAAATGTATTAGCAAAATACTGTTAAAGTAACACTAAAAGCATTTACTGGGAAATGCACCACTAAAAAAACTAAAAGAATTTGGTATTATTTTGCCATTTAATTCTTACATACAAGATAAGCAGATGGTCTAGATCAAATCACTTAAAATGAATTTTAATACAATGGACAGAAAATAAAGTTTTATTTCTTTTGAACTTTTAATATAATTGAAAGTTCTTTTGTCAATGTGTTATCTGGGATTTGAAATGAATGGAAAACAATAGTAAGGGTAAATATTTATGATTTTTAATATGGAAGTGAAGCACTAGAGTATATCATTTAACTTATAATACATGGGCATGTAGACAGATCCTTAGTTTTTTCTGAGGGTAATTTTAATATGATGTTATTTTGAACAGGTAAATACCTATTGGCACAATATATTGGAATCTAATATAAGGAAGTACCGGTGTTGAAATAATAGAAATAATATTCACAATTACATCTCAGATTATAGGAATGGATGTTAGCAGGTGGCCTGTATATATATGATTAAGCATGTCAATGTGTGCAGTGGATTGCATTGTAGAAATTTGCCCTGAATGTTGAAATGTATCTAGATGGATCTAAGACTGTTGAACAAATCTAATATCACCGAACACAATTTAGGAAAAGAGTTTCACCGAAAAAGTGCTTTCGCTAAACTGTGTTAAATTAAATTAATGTTTATGCAGGGGGACATATGCCCCCACCCCCCACTTTAATATTCTCACTCCAAGATCACACTACAGTGAGGAAAAGGTAATGTTTCCCTTATCCGCACTGTAGTATGACCTCTGCAACAGGTATACTTACACGAAAATGCTGCTTCGGTGAAAAGCATTTTCGCATAAGTATGTCCGGCCATCAGTAATTCGGTGAAAAGTTTATTCGGGGATAAGTACGGATCCCATCTAGATACCTCTTAATAAGCAAAATATGTATATGTCTAATGATAGGGATGGGGTAAACAATTGAATTCTAAGCTACTTAGGAATTTATATTTGCAATTTAATTGCTAATAGGTTATTGTCATTATCCTTTTGCAAGAAGAAAGCACCTGATCGACTTTGAATTTACTGTATCACTATTAAATAAGCAGACTATACACGGGGTTAATATGGTTAGATCTTAGAAATTTTATATGTTGATTCTTTTTCTGATAAATTCATCTTGCACAGAAATATATAGCATTTTTAGATTTTGATGTCATTAGAGAGATTTGATAAATAAGGTAACATAAAGTTGTTGCATAGTGTCAATGTCATAATTATAGCTTCATCCTAAATGTATAGCTGGTGAGTTTTTAATTTGTAGAGTAGCTAAGGTCAGCTATGTCAGTAATGCTAAAACATATTATATTAATCATTAGTTTATAAGGTATGTATTTGTACTAATATTTGAAATATTAGTAATTTAGTTGTACAGTGTAATATACCATTATATAAATATATTTCACCTTGAAAATATAAATGTTTTATTCTATTACCTATTTTGACTACTATATAAAGTAATTATGAAAGTTATTTTGCCTTAGGTACATTATAAATAAATAGACTTAGCCCATTTTTATTAACTAAACCCTTGTCAAGTGTTGTAAGAAGTAAAACTGATTATAGCTACACAATTACTGAATTCATACTTATGAGGTTAAAGCAGAAAAGTCAGTTGAGAAGTTTTGAGGATGATAGAGGGTGATTTGTATGATTATGTCATAAAATCAGGAATGTTACATTCCATGTTAGTTTGTAAATACATTCACTGTATTGTTATTGAATATTTCTTATTTCTTATCCATAGCAAAAAAATGTTAAATACTGCCAAACTTTTGTAAGTTTATATTTAAATCTGTTAGACTTAATTCAACTTAGAAATGATAATATATAAGTGTATCTCATTGAACACAAATGGATTAAATAATCCAATGAAGAGAGGTGGTTTGTTTAGGTATCTTAAAATGAATAAAGCTGATATCGTATTTCTACAAGAAACACATTTAAAAAAACAAGCTAACAAGTAGGCAGTATTCAATACTGATAGACTCACATTATCATTTCAAAAGTAGAGGCACTATAATACTTTCGAAAAAAACTTTACACCTACAGTGATTGATTTTTACACTGATGAAAAGGGCATGATGGGACTGGTTGTTCTTGAAAATAAATAAGAAATTATTTACTTTTGTTAACATGTATTGGATTCTTGGATTTGTTTCAAAAATAGCAAAAAAATACTTAGATATTACAGTTCTACATGCAAAAGGAGGACATTTTTAATGATGAGTGACTTCAGCTGTATACTTTCAGAAAAAGACACTACTAAAGACAAGAAACCCAAAATAACTCCTACTGCTAAGTAACTTAATGATTTTATCAATATGATGGATCTTAGAGATATTCACGAATTAAGAGACAAATACATTAAAGTATACTCACTATTCATATATATTTGTAGATATCTTATTAACTTCTAGTGATATTGAATCTTCATTAGAGAGTATCATCAATTCAATAAACCACTTTGAGAAAATCTTTGGATTAAAATTCAACCGTAATAAAATAGAAACATTGTTAACAAATAAAAATATTACATTCAAATTAAAAAATACAAACATTTTAATTGGGAAAATAAACAACTTAAGTACTTAGGAATAAATATAAAAAATTGGAAAGAAACAATAACATTAAATTATAAAATTGTATGTAATAGTATTATGAAACTAATTGAAAATTGGAATAGAACTTTTCTCCTGATGGAAGACAGGCTTATATTAATAAAAATAATATTATCAAAGATATTGTATCATGCTCAATAATTAGTATTATCCCCCCCAAAAAAAAACTATTAAGAGGTTAAACACTATATTATTAAAATTCTTGTGTCATCCTAAAAACAAGAATTTCATATCACTGACATATCAAAAGTTGAGGTGAAAATGGTATTGGATTCCCAAATATTGATTTTTATATCAAATCCAGCATATTAAACATTGTGGCCCTTTGGCTGAATTCATCATATAATTCAAACTGAAAATGTCTACATTAATTAATTATAACCTCAAATATGGTATCCAAAACAAAATGTAATATTTCATATATAATGTATTGGGTACTAAGAGACTACTGCCTGAATAACATTATCATTGCTGACTATACTTTTAGAATTAAACATATTTTATATAACTTTAAAAAGGTAATGGAGAGTAATTATTTAGTCAAGCAATTATTATTTCTGATTTTTCCTGTAGCCTGCTCCATTGGTTGTCTAGAATCTTTTAATGCAAATATAGTATCTAGTCTTCTGAAGAATAATTTAAAATTGTGTTACCAATTTTTAGATGGGAATAAAATAAGTTCTGCAGATAAACTCTTAGCCAAACATAATGTAAATCATGCAAATTGGTTAGATATACAGACAGTAAAAGAGTTCATAAATAAAAAATTACAAATAACTTTAGTCATGAGCACTAAATCCATTCCAAACATTTTAGAATTTTTCTTTCAGATTAATGCTATTAAATGTAAAAATAAGTTTTATCTATCAATAATCTACAAAATTTTGAGATCTGAACTTAATGATTTTGACATGTCTCATTGGGAATATTCTACAAAAATAAACAAGGAATATGCTTTTTTTAAGTCTGTAAGCAACTCAACCTCTTCCATTTATTGGATAATTTTACATGGGAGTTCTTACATAGAAGTTTTCTAACATTATCTAAAATAGCATTTTTTTATAGAAAAGACAATTTAAGATGTTGGAGGTGTAATGATAATTTAGAAGCAGACTGGGAACATATGGTCCTAAAATGTCAAAAGGTTGTTCCATTCTGGGAAGAAATTAAAAATTTTACTAAAGCCTTGTGGTTAGACACATGTGATATAATGAATTCATTCTGTTTAATGTCCCAATTCCAGATCCTGTTTCTAAAACACAAGTGCTTCTCCTATGATCTATCCTGGCTATCGCCAGAAAGGTCATTACATTAAACTGGAAAAGCAAAAGCTACTTCTCTTTTTCAGAATTTACCCATCTAGCAATAAGTGTGTGTAATAAAGAATTACAAATTTTAAATAGCAGAACTATGAATTCACACTGTATAGCAAAAGAAACTTTCTTGGCAAAAACTCAGGGATTTATTACAGAAGTATTAATATTGTTATTCATCTCAGCTTTTGTTATGGACAGTGTATAGATTTTTGTTCACTTTTTGTATTGGTTTCTCTTTTTTGTTTATATGAGTATTGATTTATGTATCTGGATTCATGTAACTTAAAATTAAATAAAAATATTAAAAAAAAAGAACAAGGCAGACACCAAGACACAGGCCACCTAAGAATGCTGTATACATATTCTCTGTTAAGTCAACATTTTTGAGCATGCATAGACAGCAATAATTCTACAGAATTAATGGTGATTGTGGTGATTATGGTGAACACTGGATCTTGTTTAGTTCATGTCCAGAATAGCAGGTAACATCAGTACACCGGCTGTAGTATTCTGCTAAATGCTTTGAATGAGCTATCACCATTCAGGATCACTTCCATTTTGTTAAAAGTTGTATTCTGAGTATAGAAACTATGGCTGTATTATACTATTATACACTGTGAGAAGGGATGTAAAGGTTAACTGTAGGGCAGACCAACAGAGGAGACAACACACAGTCAAAAAATGCATTTTTAACCATGTTTTACAGTTATTGCAATGCAGGTGTACATATCACTCAACCTTTCTTCAAGAAAATATGTGAAACTGTGTGATGGCTAAGTAAACTGTGCAAGACATGCAAAAACCTGAGATGGAAATGCAAAACAAAGGAAAATCTATCACAGTGATACCAACAATGTTTGTGGACTAAGGAACATATTCATCATTTTAATATGTATGGTGTTTGGAGCTGTAAACACCTTAAAGTGCAGAATAATTATGCTTCTAAATCTCATAAGGTGTCATCATCATCATCATCATCATCATCATCATCATCATCGTCATCATTATGTGCAACTGCAGTAAAAAAAAATCCTACTCTTAGCACAACTAATAGTCTGGTATTAAGCCAGAATATTTTTGCTCCCCTTTCAGCCAGACTCTTTTCCTATATCCTCACAATTTGTACACATTACACACTCCTACAGCAAAACTTTATTGAACCAACTGCAGCTTCTCTTTTCTAGTCTCAAAACTTTGGCATGCAATCACCCCATAGTTAAAAGTCCTCTCCTCCTACACTAACTACAGACCTAAATTCAAAGCCCATCTTACCAACCAAAGCAAGCTCCACAGTCTCAACTCAAGTCACATCACATATTTACCTGATTAATCAGCACAAACCATTCCCTCAGATCACCAGCTCAGACACCCAATACAGACTGCAAGCATCATATATCTATGTACATAGCACATCTTTCTCATCTTATCCTGTCATACTTTCTACAAAATCTTACTATATCTTCTACCATTTCCGCTACTTCTTCACTTATCTTTTCATTCTATCCTTGACTGCATTCCACACTTGAAAATGTACAATGGAATACTAATTTGATTTTTGCTTATAATTAATGTACTTTTTTTTTTTTTTCAAATATATTTTTATTGAATTTTTCAAACTTTTCAAACATACAAAGGAAAAACTGTAAGTCATTGTGGGAAGCAGTAAAGTATAGGTATATATGTAACAGTTAGTGCAAAAACTATGCATTTAGAACACAGCAGTTATCTTACAGGGAAGCTTACATCTTAGAGACCAATATAAGCAGTAAAGACCCCCAATAACCTATTACAGTCAAAGTCTAGGGATACAAATGGAAAGTGGCTTGGAAGGAAGAATATATGACTGTCTTAAGAAGAAAGAAAAGTGGTAAGGAGGGTATAACCATAAAAAACAACTATTTACACCATGTACTTCTATTTATACCATATTTACAACATATTTACACCATGGATGCCAGAGGATAACAAAATGATATAACAAAATATTTTGTAAAATCAAAAGTTACCGTGTGATGGTAACAATGTCTAATGGTTATAGGGCCAGAAATGATACTGATGGAGGTTTTCCTGGAATGCAGTGTTAGAGACCCACATTTTGGAAGATTATTTAGTTTGGATTAGGTCAAAAAGTCTACACCAGTAATTCTGAAAATATTCTTTTTTCTTTTTGTTATTATTGCATAACTTATGTGCAGATATATATTTGATTGCCATTGATGTAAAGTTTTCCCAAGCTATTGTTGAGGGATTGACCCAGTTCTTGGCTATAAAATATTTGAGAAGGGCACAGGCTGTAACACAGATGTGGCGATGGATACCCTTAAGAGATTTAGGAATAATATTTAAAATCATAGTTTGCCAAGAGAATGTGGTTTTTTTGTATCCCATTTTTCCAACTGAGTTCTGAGAGAACACCAAAGTTTGTAAATATTCTTACAGCTCCAAAAGATGTGAAGTATATCTACATGTGGGAGGGAACAGAACGGACAGGTTAGGTTTTTATTGTATCTGAATTTCAGTAAGACTGCTGGGGTATAGTAGGAATTGTTGTTTATCATAAGCTGAGTGTAAATTAGGTTTTTGAAGGGGGTTAAATTCAGGGTATTATTGATTGCTTCGCACTTAGACTCCATAGAAATTTCTCCTTGTATACCGTCCCAATATTTGGAAAATAGAAGTGAATGATTATACTTAATGCTTGACACAAGTTTATAGGTATTCAAAATCATTTTGTTCCATAGGGAAAGTGATTTAATGATAGATTGTGATACTATAATGTCTTGCTCCTTCACTCTATAGTTAGAGAATTTTTGTTTTATAAGTGAGCTAATTTGCCTTAAGATAGGATCATATTTGTTAGGAGCACCAAATAAAGCTTTGACCTCTGCAACATTTTTAGAGTTATAGAAGTGCCAAACTATGGCTTTCTTAACAATAGGGAAGTTTGTTAGATCGATCATTTTATTATTGATTTTTAAGTTAGGGTTTAGGTGAATAGGTTGGAGAATGGGAATAGTATTGTGTAAATTTAAGGAGGTCATCAGAGTTTGAAAGATGCAAATTTTGTTCTTTAGTGTAGGCAAGATCTTGAACTTGTAGTCACCATCAGGTGCAAGAAAAGGGACAGCATATGGATTGAGTTTTAATGAATATATATAGTTGCACCAGATTTTGATCCAGGTTGGGTACCAAGTTTCAGCAGAGGGGTCATAGCAGGCTATTTGAATTAGACAGCTAGCATTAATGATGTTGTAATATAAATTAAAATCTGGGAGACTTAAACCGCCTTTGTTCTTTGGGATAATTAGATTCCTGTATGATATTCTAGTTGATTTAGGGAACCATAAAAACTTTGAGATTGTGGTTTCCATTTTTCTGAAAAAAATTTTTGGAACGTTTAAGAAGATGGAGTTAAGATGAAAAAGGATTCTAGGCAAAATATTCATTTTAATGATAGCAGATTTTGATAGCAAAGAAAGATTGATGTTTTTCCATCTAGTTAGATCATTATTTATCTGATCCCAGACTCTATATAGGTTTGCTTTTATTAGTTCTTGGTGAGGGTGTGTGAAATTTATTCCTAGGTATTTAATTGTATATTTGAGAGGAATGTCAGACAGGGGGAAGTAATATTCTAAATGGTTTGCAGGGTTTAATGGAAAAATAGATGATTTAGCAGGGTTTAATTTATAATTAGCAGCCTCAGCAAAAGATTAATAGAATTTTGAATTTTATGAAGATCGGTGTTGGGAAGCTCAAAATAGATGTTTAGGTCATCTGCAAATGCAGAATAATTTATATCAATGTTGAAGACTTTTGGGATATGGTGATAAGTCTTTTGTTTAACCCAGAGAAGGAAAGGTTCCAGATATAAATTAAAAAGATAAGGTGAGAGTGGGCAACCCTGCCTAGTGCCATTGGTAATTTTAATAGGGCGTGATAAAGTTTTATTTATATACAGGGAAGTAGAGGCATTGTTATAAAGCATCTTAATAGTGTTGATAATCAGATCAGGAAAGTTAAAGAATTTCATGGTTAGGTAAAGGAAGTTTAGATCAACATTATCAAAGGCTTTGGTAGCATCAAGGGTGAGTGCATAACGTGGGTGGTTATCACTTTTTAGAAACAACATTAATGTGTTTAAGGTAAGAGTATTGTCACACAGCTGCCTCTGTTTCATAAATCCCAACTGTTCAGGAGAAATGACTGTAGCTATAACTTTCTGAATTCTATTAGCAAAAATGGTAGATAAGATTTTGATGTCAACATTAATAAGGGCGATGGGCCTATAGCAGAGAGGGTTGGACTTGTCAGAGTTTGGTTTTGGGATGAATATTGTTTTAGAATTGTTCATATACTTATCAGTAATCCCTTTCGAGATGATATAATTATACATAGCAAGGAGAGTTTTAGAAAGGTGATGACTAAAAGTTTTATAAAATTCTCCTGTAAAGCCATCAGGACCTGGCGCCTTATTTGGTTTAAGCTTTTTAATAGCTAGCATTATTTCATTCAGTGTTATGGGGCTGTTTAGAAGGGTGTTTTGCGCAAAGGATAATTTTGGAACAGATAGCTCATTTAGGAATTTTTTGTGCATTTCATTTGGGGTCTGGTTTATGGGATTATAGATTTCAGTGAAGATATTTACAAAAGAGTTAACAATATCTTCATTACTGTATAAGTTTTTCCCTTTGTATTTTATTTCATTAATATAGTTTGGTCCCTCTTTGATGTTTATGAGTCCAGCTAGTGTTCTGGAGGGGGTTTGGGCCCATTCTGAATATCTGTGAAGGAGTTTGAGTTCTACCAAGGATTGATTTTGTAAGTGAAATGAGTAAATTTTTTTTGTATCACATGTAATTTCTTTTCCAGTTCAGGAGAAAAATCCTTTTGTAGTTGTGCATCAGTCATCTTTTGCTCATTGTTGAGGTTATTGATGTACAATTTCTCTCTCTTTTTATTTTTTTTTTATAACATGATTTTTGTATGAGTATTCCTCTGATGACCACTTTGGCTGTAGCCCATTGGATATCTAAGGGGATGGTGGATAAACAAGATTCTGCATCAAATTGTTTCAGATAATCATTAATTTCCTGCAGAACATCTTCTTTTTTAAGAATGTTACTGTTTAGTGACCAAGTGGGACTACTACCATTGCGATTCAGGTGGTGAGTGGGATTAATACAAAGTGAGACATTTGAGTGGTCGGATATACATCTAGCCTCAAGGGCAAAGTTTGTAATTTTGTTTGAAAAGATATCAGAGACCAAAAAATAATCAATTCTGGACCAGACTTTATGCGAAGCCAAATAAAACGTGAACTTATTTAACTCTCTGTCATGGTCAAATATTAAAAAATGGTCAACTAAGTTGAAGCTATTTATCAAATCCTGAATAGATGCAGTTACTTGTGAGGGCTGTTTCCTGTTTTTATTTGAACTATCATTCAAAGGGTCCATGAGTGCATTCCAGTCACCACCAATAATGAAAAGATGATTAGGAAATTGAAGTAGTAGATTATGTATTTCATAGAAGAATAAGTGCTGGTTTGTACAAGGGCTATATAGGTTTAAGAAAAGTAAAGGGGATTTTACCTGAGGGTATGAGCAGGAAAATAAACACCATCTACCATTCGGGTCAAATTTAGTATTTAGCACTTCACCAGGAAAGGATTTTTTAATTATTATTACAGTGCCTTTTGATGCAAGACTATTCCCTGCTGATATCACAAGTTTTATTCACTGCTGATATCACAAGTTTAATCCAATTTCTTTTTTTAATATTATCCCATTGAACATTTGTCATATGGGTCTCCTGTAAAAAGACGATGTTGGATTTATCCTGAAAAATCAGGTGCATAACTAGTTTCTTTTTATTGATTTCTTGAAGCCCATTTACATTCCAGGAATTCACACTAATCATCATAATTAGATTCAAAACGTAGATATATGCTAGGATATACTAAGAAAAAAGCCCTACCAGGGATGATGCAATTAATAAAAACATTTTTTTATATATAACAGAAAGTGTAATGTGGTAGTAAATCATATTCTGGCATCCATGCTCCTTACCATAAACCCCATGCCTACCCACCTGTCTCCCTGAGTCATTTTTGAAAAAGTTTTAGATAGATACAAGTGATCTGTTTTTAAATATTTTCCCTTATGAAGAATAATACAAGAACAGAGCAGGGAGACATATAAACTAACATCAATAGTCCAAGCACCAACAAACATTGGACAACTACACCATCATGCCACTCCCAAAAATGTTAAGGAATATTGAAAAACATATGTACATAGAATGGACAGTTAAAGGCAAAGTGACATTCGAGTTAGGAGTTAAAGGAGATAAAACAATACCACCATAAGAACATAATACATACAGCATTTTTTTAGATTATTGACCTTGAAAATTTTCATGCAAATAGGCAAGTGAGGTTGGAGTAATATAGACAATAAAAGTTACTAAGCAATTGAAACCAACACAATTTATAACCAGAGCTATTAATAACCATTACAGCAGATAGTAATGCAGGTTCTATTTATAGCTGGCATAGCAGTAAGTACCATCATAACCTAATACTATGTTTTGGTCTCCTGTCTGGAGAAGGGACAGTCAACTTAGATAAGCTCTAACTGAGCATACTGCTCTAAAGGGAGGTTAATGAAGGGGTAATTATAACAAGAAAAAATTACAGGTTAAATATATACATCAACAAACAGAATAGCTCTGAGTAATGTAAATACATTTTTTACCTATCTAGATATCTAGCTGGGTTTACTAAATATGCATTACACATAAAATTACATAACAATAGGATTAAAGAAGGAAAGACAGAAACAAGAGCATTAATTGACAACCTAAGCAGATGATTGGATTTTCACTAAATGCAGTTCACAATAAACTACATAACTCACATATCATCACTAACCAATAAAAAACACAGTTTAGCCAGCCTTTTTAGCAAGCAAGCAAGTTTTAGCAAGCCGGCTAATTAAACCAAACACAAGCATACAGCATATCAAGCTCACTAGCTCTGTAGATCCACCTTCATTGAGAGAAAGAACAAGCCATCCATATCCTGCACTTTCAGTATAGAATTAAAACATCATGATTCATGAATCGTGATTGAATCATGGTGAAAGTAGTCAAAATGCTAATTTGTGTTACCATGCAACAACAGATAAATTTCAAACTTGAAGACATATTTTCAGTAAAGGTAGCACAGCTGTGAAGCAGACTAATGGATTACTAAACAGGCAATTGTCTTTAGCTGTCTTTAAATAACTTTTGACAATTGCATAGGCTTTTTATTTTACTCACAGAGTCTGAGTTTGTATCACAAACACTTTCACAATGAGCACTTAAACACACACCTAAATACTAAATAGAAAACTAAATGTGAACACATAAAATATTGTTTTTGAAAACTGAAAGGCACAGAAAAGCATGTCTGAAGTATGGCATTGTAGTTTTGCAACATGACCAGCAGATGGCAGCTACTATACAGTTTGATATGAAAGACTTCTGACAAAGTGATGTATTTGTATTGCTAGAAAAAACCTATATTGTAATAAATTCATTACTTAAACATAAGATTAGGCTGCTGAATTACCCTGACCAGAGTCCTTTATAGTCCATTTAAATTACCCCCATCCTGAAGTGTCCAGAAAGTGTTGTTTTAGATCCATTTCTTCTTCCTTAAGCTCTAATTCATGATATTAGCATTCCCAGAAATGCATTGCTTCTTCTTCTGTTGTGACCTCCGACCTTGTGATGTCATCGGCTGATGATCCTGTTGCATTCTGGGTAATGGAATGTTGAAACAACCCTGGGAGTTTAGGGAACCCTTGTGGAGCTCTAAATAAGGCCTCAACAGGCCACAGGGAGCCTTGTGCACTGATACAAATGGGCCAACATATTGCTGAAGAGCTAGAAAGGAAAAAAAAAAAGGCCAGGACATCCAGATGATGGTAAAAATAAGCTGGGAAGATGACAGGGTAAGTTAGAATCAGTTAGCAGTGTTATAAAGCCAGCAGAGATAGGTTTTTGTAGGTGTAATCATCTTGGTTATACTATTTGTTAGTCTTAACAGTAATTCATAGCTTTTAAGCATATACTGTATTATCTTGATTATATTATTTTACTAGCTTTAACAGTATAGCTAGTTAAACAGGTAGTTCCTTGAAAGCTTGCATAAAAACTTTTTTTGCTTCATCTGCAGAGTGTATTAGGAACTTCTGATCCCCATAGCTGAAGGAGAGGATGGCTGGGTATTTCATCTGGAAGCGTAATTTTTTTTTTATTAACAAAGCACAAAAAGGAGCTAGAGCTTGTCTTTGAGCCTTAATGGGCTGGGGTAAATCCTGTGCTATTGTAATCCTGTGACCTCTCCATGAAATGTTACTTTTCTTTTTTGCAGCCATGAGGAGTGTGGTAACATGTGCAGCATTTAGTAGCCTTGCATAAATCTGCCTAGGAACACCCTCATCTTGTGATCTTCATAATGCTCTATGAGCTCTTTCAATAATGATTTCTTTAGCTAAGATTTTATTTTCAGTAATGTGTTCAAAAATCTCAGTTAGTATGACTGGTAGTTGTAGTTGGTCAAACTTTTCTGGAATGACACGTATTAGAATGTTGTTTCTCCTACTGAGTGCTTCTATGTCTATTATTTTTTGCTGTAAGTCACTAATAATTTTGTCATTTGTATTTACCTTGGTTTGTAAATCTTGTATTTGCTTTGAATTCTCCTCAGTTTTCTTGTCAATAAGATTAATTCTGGATGTAATTTGGTCTAGATTAGAACCAAATGAATTTAATTTGTCTGAGAATAATTTGAAATCTTCATGCAAGGGCTGTAATGCTGTTTTAAGGTCATCTAGTGAGAGAACAGACTCACCTTTAGATTTAGCAGCTCCTTTATTTGAATCCTGTGTTGATTTATTTATTCTCTACCTCTTAGCTGTTACATCCTTTTCAGGTGACATTAGAGAAGATAGTTTGGTTTTAGAAGTTATAGCATCCATGGATTCTTGTTGGTTAGCCATCACTGGGTGAATTAAAGTGTAGGTTTAGGCCACAAGGGAGTGACTTAAAGAATTCTCCTTTAACTTTTCTTGTTTAGAACTCAGAACTCAGTCCTTCAGAGAAAATGATGCCACCATGCAGTTGCGGCCTTCAGCCAGTCACTAGAGGTAAGCCCTTGCAGAAAAATGACAAAATTTTACTTTTTAGACCAAAATGTTGCTATAGGTCTTTTCCATGAAGTGTAGTTTAGAAGAAATACTCCTTTCCTGTTCAATTCAGTGCCAGATGCAGGTTTTTTTTGAGCGGATAGATTTGGTTGATACAGGAGCAGCAGAGAGTGTGTGTTCAGTGCTCAGCAGCCATCTTGAACTTGACAATTCTGTACGTTTGTTATTGATCAGAATGTACCCAGTGATGGCCTAAATTGGTGAATTTCTGATCAGTGCCTTACCATGGTAAACAAACTGAAATAAAATCACAGCATAAAAAAATAAAATTAGCCAGATCAAAAGATATCATTGTCTGCTTGTATTCAGCTCTAAAAGACCGATTACAGAGTGCAGTGTCCACTTCTGGATGTATCTCACTAGACATAGCATAGCATATTTTTCAAATTAAAGACCCTGAGCTACAGACAGGCTAGAATCTCCATCCTCTTACTCAGTACCTTGTAGATTATTGATGGATGATATATGTTTTGCCTGCTGCAACATTAGAGGCCATGTTGTATCTGATCTTCTATATCTCCACAACTCTAATAACTCAACAAACACCAGAACCAGGGACCTAAATCTTCACCAGCAGATAAAATGAACATAACTGAAAGAGGGATTCACTGTGCAGCACCTCCCACATCTCTGGAATAAGCTGCCCCTGCAGTTTAAGCAATGTGATACATTATCATCCTTCAAACAGAACTTGCATAACAGAATGGGTACCCTTGAATTTACCTTGGACTCATTGGCATAACCCTCTTTGAGAAAGGGTGTAAAGTCTAAGTTACTGTCAAGGCATTAATGGTCACAAGACTAAATTGCCTTGAAACTCCAAAATCCTATATTGTAGTGTGAAGTACTATTTTCCTTACTGGTACAGGTGATTTTTGAGATCTGAAAAGACTGAAACCTGTGAAGAGATGAAAACATTTAATGGAGAGGAAGGATAACTGGCTTCTACCTGTGTGGAAACATTACCTTTGATATGGATTGGCAATGGCTGGCATTAAGAAGAAGATGAAGGTTACAAATTCCTAATTAAGTTCATCCTGCATTCTAGGGTTTTAATTTCGCAGTCTAGTTTTGTCTAATGTGGGCCCAAAACAAGTCACTTAACCAGACTGTTCTTTTTGATTGCCCCTGAGAAGTGGCCTTGTGCTTAGTAGATTTACCCAATTAAGAAATTAATAAAGCTATTAAGAGCATCTTTTGACTGGACCCAGCCCAGGCACTAAATTATAGCAAAGCTCTAGGTTTTGCAGACTTGTTCAGTCACATGCCTGCCATCAAAAAATCAGTAAAATTCAGAAACAGATTGCATCAGAAAACTATCAGATGGCAGCGACTGTAAAGTTCTGACAGTTACGCAAAAACACTGGAGAGATCCAATGTTCTCCACCATCACCACATTTTTAAGGCTCAAAATAAGCTGCAGTTGAGAGGTATGACTATCCCAGACTCAGTTTGACTGATGGCTGTTTAGTAAATTCATTGAAAATATACAGGGCCAAAACACCCAGTGCCACTCCTCATCTCAAGTTCAGATGAGAAACACAACTTGCGGTGCAGCACTTTGTCTGTTTCATTTCATTTACCTTGCAGCTGCAGCGAAGCTTAATTCTCTGCGAATAGCTTTTTCATATCCAAAAAGACAATGGTACTACACCAATAAAACTGGTACCATGTCACTGTGACACATGACTTGTTTTAATAAAGACTCATTTATTTATTTACATTTTGCAGACTATGATGGCCCCACTAGGCCAATGGCCTCTTTTTAGGACATACCCAAGGTAGTGTTCATACTGACTAGATGAAATTTGGGCAGTGTGCTTGGGAACTTTTCCCACTTTTTTAATAAGTTTTTATGAGATCTTTACATCCATCTGAGCTACCACCAACATCAGTGTCTACAGAGTTTAGTTTAAAAGGCATGAATATGTACAGAGTTAGAACAACAATTAGCTGAAGTCAAGAAATGATTGTGAACTAATACAAAAAATACGATTAGGGAAACCTTAGCTTATCTATAAAACCTGCATATTTGTTACTAAGGATTTTATTTGCTCCTTCTCATCTTCTAGGACCTAACCAATGCTAGAGTCTACTGCCAGGTCTAAATAACTGAAAGCTTGTGTTCACTTTCATGCTGGTCATGGGTGAGAACCCACCAGAACCAGCAAAGGTTTCATTGCTGCCATGACTCACCTCGACTGAGTCTTCCACCATCTCCACTCATATTGTAACTGGTAGTAAGTTATTCACGGGAAATGATGCCAACACTAGATGCATACATGTTTTTCATATTACTCTAAATTTGTAAAGCAAAAGCTTTCAAGCAAAACAAACATGGATTTGGCAGTGTAAACTACAGAGTCCCAAAACTGTTAAGTTTTAATATGAGTACACTTTATTGCACTTCTGACTTCCTGACAAATAATGAAATTACTGCATAGATTTCCCTTTTTACCAACTTAACAAAAAATATTCATACAAAGCCACACGTGGGGCACACATTTCAAGTCCACACAGAGGGGCAAATAATTAAAATTCACAAACAGAGCCATACAAATTATGCCTCACAAAAGGGGAAAGGCATGCTGGGGAGAGTCAGTGGGAGTTGTATACTGAGACTACAGTTTTTCTGGTGTTTCTGCCTATTAGATCACAGAGCAAGTTAAGTATGGTTCTGGTTAATGAACTTTATCCTACTGCACTCCTTGGGGGCTAGGGGTTTTAACTCATTCCCACTCACAAGTCACAAAAACATGAATTAGTCAACCCTACCTTGTGCATTCCATATCACTGAAGCTAGAACCCATGCTGTTTAATACTTAAAAATATGTAGGTTTTGTGGTTATCATTCTGTATATGTGTGTGTGTATGTGTGTGTGTGTGTGTGTGTGTGTGTGTGTGTGTGTGTACATGTGCATCATACCTCTCAACTGCCAATGATTTTACCTCATATTTTTGCCCTGCCCCAGATAATTGTTTTGATTTTCTGGCAAATCACTGAGGATTATAGTTAGTCAATAATGGCATTCATTAGAGTGTCATACTTCTCACTGTTCATAACATGCATATTTATGCAAAACCTCTTATTTTATTAACTTTTTAAGTGGGTTAGAGTAATATTTCAAAGTTACCTCTGTCCCTAATTCTTGATCAAAAACTTTGAGAGGCATAGTGTGTGTGTGTGTGTGTGTGTGTGTGTGTGTGTGTGTGTGTGTGTGTGTGTGTGTGTATGTGATGACATTTGTATCTCAGAGGCAATGTCATCCTTCTTAATTACTATACTATTGCAACAAGATGTAACTTTCACTTGAAAAAAAAAGATGTTTTAGATTCAAAGTGAATTTATACATTGTGTGTACAGGGGTAATACTTAGTAATAAAATACCAGGTTTCTGGAATGTGTATTGGCAGTACAATACTCATTAAAAAGAATTAAATATAATAATACAAATTGTGGTAGCAATATAAATACAACAACATCAAATAAATGGATACCTAGCAGTAAGAGCATGCATGACATATGAAAAAAGAAACTGAAATTGCACAAAAACTAATAAATTAGAAGCATAGAACAATGTTACAATCTGGCTCGAAAGGAATATACAACATACCAGGTGAAATGGTTTCAGCTTTTAGTGACAAAAAATAAGGTAGATCTCTTTGCTTGCCTGTATGTGCAAGCAGTCAGCAATGGTATGGCTCATTTCACTTTTATTTTGACCTGGATGAATCCTACTTTTTAAAACAACTTCTGGATTTTTTATGACATTTTCCAACCATGCTTCTCACCTCTTAATGCAAGAAATCCATACAAAGTCAAACATAGTGAGGGGAACAATGGCCCAAAAATAGGGACAGCTTTTAAATATTCTTCTTATAAACTTAGAAAGTTGCTAGAATAGCTGGTTTTGCAGTAGTATGTTTTTTTCCGTCTACTATTGTTTAGTCTGACATACTTGTCAAGGTCTTCACCTCATAAAATATAAGATATAGGGCTGGATTTTGACCTCAAGTCATTGGGCTAGGCTTGCAATAGTCTTCAGACTGATTGCCTAGTAGTTTATGCAAGAATAAGAGAGGTGTAGAAAACCCTGAACTGTCAGAAACAAGATTTTCATAAAAAATGAATGAAAAATGTTCTTATTGTCATTTATGGTTAAATATTTTCAGTTGCACCTGTGTGTTTATATGCTTTTTTGTACTTTTCTGCTTTTTTCCATGTTTTATCCAAACATGTTATTTGTTTGTGTTTTTTCAGTTACTTCTGGAAACTTACACCTGTAGCTTCATTTGCAGTTGTCAGAAGATTGTGAATTACTGCAAGATCTTAGCATTGTTCATACATTATACTGCACTTCTATCGTCACAAGCAGAATTACTTGTAAAAGCTAGCTTTTTATATTTTGAACCCTGTCTGGGACCTTAGTCTTGTAGTTTCATTTGCAGTTGTGGCAGAACTATGAACTACCACCAGATCTTTGCCTCATTTAGACATTTCTTACTGCATTTTTTCAATAAGCAGTGTTACTGGTAAATTTCTGCATAGTCTAGTGCATTAAATTGTGGTATAATTGCAGTAGTGGGAGTACTGTATATTCTGTATCTTGTGTTTTATGAGGTGAAGACCTTAACAAGTATGTCAAACTAAATAATAGCAGACATTTGAGAATTATCCTTCAGAAAAAGCATGCTACTGGTGTGTCATTGTTTTTACAGCTGTTTATATTCCAGTTTTGCTGCTAGAGCCTTGTACTCTGTTTATCATTTAACTGCTTAAAGTTGCATTCAGTATCTTTCTGATCCCCCATTCTTTGTGTATGTCTCACCTCCACTGAGATGTTAAGCTAAAGGTTCTGAAATTCTAACCAACATGCAGCTCAGAGTCATAAGGCTAAAGCTCCACTATTGGGTTTATTTGATTGCATCCCTCTCCAGCAAGCATGCATCTTGGCAGCTTGATTTTTCCCAACCCTTCCATCCTTTTCCTTTTGCGGTTTTAAAAGTCTGTGTCTCTGTCCTCCATCCCTTATGGTGATCTGACTTCCAAAGTCCCTCCTTCCCATCTCTCAGTGTTATTGTCTGTATAAGCTATTTAAGTACTTTTCCCACTGATTATTTCTATAGATCTATAAGACTGAGTACCCAATCAACAAAGCAGTATTGTTCTTGAGTAAACCTCCTTTATGACAAATTGTCTTTTGCTAATTTCCCTAGAACTTCCATCTCCTTGGCACCCCTACTACACTCTGAGCAGGCACTTAATTAACCATGCTCCATCCTTGGCAGATAAGAGATACATTTTATTATTTTGAACTTCATGTAACTGCTTTAGAGTGCTACTGGTTTATTTTTGCTTATTTGTTGATTTTCCACTTTAAATAATTTTAAAGGTCCATATTACTTGAAATCAACTTGTCAAGGTAGTTTGCTTTAGGTGATCTGTCCTTTTACATTTCAGGCCTGGGATAGTCCACCTAGCAGCAGTAGGTGGTGGACTGGTGTAGCTGAGTTGATAAACACACAAAAAAGCTGTAACTATAGTCATTGTATTGGCCAGGGGACATAGAATTCAGTTTCCTGTGTTTTTAATGCCTGAATAAATTTGGGGCATTAGTGCACCACTGCCCATCACACAACAGTTATTAGTTGTGCCCTGTATGGACACAGACATCTAGAATTCAATCTTTTCCTATAAAACTTCCTCTGAAACTGTACTAGCAACTTGGTGAGTGTAGAGCAACTACTTTGCACATTGAGTAGCA
Source organism: Protopterus annectens (assembly GCF_019279795.1). Lineage (NCBI taxonomy): Eukaryota > Metazoa > Chordata > Ceratodontiformes > Protopteridae > Protopterus > Protopterus annectens. Next base: position 1,698,721,982 of record NC_056735.1, read on the forward strand.
TAGAGCATCGTGTTGCGCAGTGAGGAGCACTTACTCTTGAATTTAGTATTAAACTCCTAATCTACTCTCATGCCCCCAAAGCACCCTTAGTGAGCCCACTATTAACTGTTTGTGTACTGCACCCTTGTAGCTCACCTAATAAAGGATCTAACATCATGGACATGCACTTTCTCAATCTCTGTGCAGCTAGTTTTGTGGATATGGTATTTTGAGACAGTGTAACAATTGTCTAATGTTCACTGACAAACATTTAATCCTCAAAGAAAGAGATAAAGTATGTGAGAAACATATATACACATTGTCTCTGAAGGCAAAACTCTCATGTACAATTACTCATGTTAAACTGGTTGTCAGAAACACACATGTTACACACCCCACACATAGACCTGCTTATACTGAGATACTTGAATGCAATCGTCCCGATACTCAAAGACCTCCCACACATTCCACTTGCAAAAATTATCCTCAGCAACCGCAAAAGCACTCAACAAAAGCAACACCTAGCATTTCACATACAGCCACACCCAGTGTAGCCTTCACCACCAAGCCCATAAGGTGAGCCAATGCACTACTGAGGACTCTAGTTATGCAGGACTCCATTGCTTCACTAAAAAGGCTGAACAAGCAGAAAATAACAGTAAGCTGCTCATCAGGAGCCAGGATCTGCCAAGCTGTGCACACACTCAAGTCATTACACCTGAGATACCAGAATGATTTGGTTATGGTCCATGTAGGTGTAAATGACCTGAGACATCCCTCCCTAGACTATATGAAGAGCCACATTATAGAGCTCTCAGACTATGTGTGACAGGGTGGCATGTGCCTAGCACTCAGCAGCATTCTACCTGTACAAAGGAGGATGCCACAATGCCAACAGAAGATGACTGACTTTAATAATTAGTCTAATTGTTGGTGTCATTTAAGGGATATACAATATTTGTCCATGTGGGAGGACATGGTTTGCAAACCATGTTGCTTTTTGAAGATGGTAACACCTGACCTTTTTAGGCTTTCAAATATTGGATTAAACATTGTTGCCCCCCCCCCCCATATAGCCTGTTTTAGGCATTGCCAAATTGATAAATTTTTCAACATAGCAAAATCTACCTAAGTAAATCTAAAGGTGTTATTGCTTAAAGCCTGGAATCTAAACAAGAAGATCCATTCCCTCCAAGCTCTCATCATCTTGGAGAATGCAGACATCTGTGCAGTTACCAAGACATAGTTTAAAGATGCAGAGACTACCCTAGTAGTGCAAAGCTGTAGTGCCTTCCATAGATTTAGATTACCAACTGCATAGAAATGGACCAAAGGTCGAAGTGTCTCAGTCTACATCAATAACAAGCATTCATCTAGGTTGGTTAAATAGGCTGACTCACAGGAGTTTCTCCATGTCCAAATTACCATAGGCAAAATGCCATACCATATCCTAGCAACCTATAGGTCACCCTCTACATCCCATGAAACCCATAGCTCATACATGGACCTTTTGGAGACACTCACCATTCAACCAAATACCATACTCATGGGTGACTTTAACACTCTATAAACTCATCCTACATGACCCCATATTTTCAGGTGCAGAGACTCCTAGACTTTGTGAACAAAAGCACCCTGGACTAATTAGTGCATACACCTATTAGAGGTACAGATATATTGGATCTAATACTCATGAATATGTGAGAATGCTGACCCCTAGCAGAATGTCCTTTCTAGTAAGGTCAGACATCAAAGCAGTGTGCTTTGAAATAAGAATCAATTCTGTAACCTCAGCAAGCCCTGTAATAGTTAGAAACTACTTCTAGGCAAACTACCTGTTATTAAGAGATAACCTATCAAAATGTCAAGCCCCTTTCAACCCAGATAACATATCAGCCTATACTGAATTATTCACAGAAGCTCTGTACAATCATATCAGTGATTGCACAGAGGCTGCTGTGCCTATCAGAAGTAAGCCCAAAACTAATTCAAAACACAAATCACTCTGGTATAATCCAAAATTAACAGGGTGTACACCAAATGAAAAAAGTCTTACCTGAAAATGAGAAGTGTGACACCAAAAAAAGGTAAATATTTTCTCATCAAACTAAATAGACAGCTAAGAGGACTAATTAAGTATGACAAAGCATGTTTTAAGGTAAAGACAGCATCCTAGGCCAAGGACAACAATTAGAACTTCTTTAGCTATGTCTGTAACCTCAAAGGTGACACAGAGCAATGTGCTGAACTGTTGGTAAATGGAACCAAGTTCATGTAACTGGGAGATATAGCTGACAAATTCAGCTTTGACTTTAACCCCCTTTCACCCCCAGCCTTCCCTCAGGAAATGATGTCTAACGTAATCTTTCCAGCAATCAGTATGGAGTAGATATTTTATGTGCTCTTTAAGGCCAAGAATACAACTTTGTTTGGGTCCAATGACATCCCAGGATACCTACTAAACAGCCTTAAATATACATCAGGGACACTGGTGTTATTATTCAACCATAGTCTCTGTACAGTCTTTGTGCAACTTGAATAAAAGACTACAATGGTCATCTCTCTCCAGAAGGGCAGACCTTCAATGGATTCTGGGAATTTCATACATATTAGACTGACTAGTCTCATATGCAAAGCCATGGAAAGAACTATTGTGGAAAGGATTAACAATAACACAGGAAACATTTAGATACTGGATCCAAACCCTGTTTAGTTTTGTCAAAGGCAGGAAATGCATACTGAACCTGGTGGACTTTTTGAGAAGATCACCAAAAGGCAAAGGATGAGAACAAAATGGTGCATACTGCCCACCTTGACCTAGCTAAGGCACTTGATGCAATATCCCACTTGGGCATTATAAAGGCTCACAGACAGCACCCAGGAAGTTAGGATTGGTGAGACCACCTCCACAATGAGGCCAGTCACTTGTGTACTCTCCCTGGTCTCTGTGGGTCCAGTCCTCTTTGCCATCTATTCTTCAAAAGTCAAGGCAAATGTCAAGGGGCCCTGCCTTATTAAGTTTGCAGATGACTGGAAGCTGGAAGCAATCATAAAAACCCACAAGATGCTGGCATCTTACAAGAAGATCTAACACAGACAAATAACTGGTGCCAAAGCAGCAGCTTAAAACTCAATGCCAATAGATGCATAATAGTACCTTTAGGGAAGTCAGACAACCAAGGAAACTACATAATTGAGAAAACACCTCCAAAAGTTGACACAGTAGTCAGGGATTTGGTGACTCGTGTGGATGCTAACTTGGGTTTCAACAAACATATGTCTAAGGTAGTAAGAAAATCATCCTATATCACTCAACTTATAAGTATGGACATGGCATCTAGCTCCAGGGAAGTCATCCTGTCACCATACTCTACCATCATCATACACATCAGTGATTTTAACTTCCCCTTCAAGATGTACCTGACCAGGCATATGCAACAACTGAAACATCCACAGATGTTTCTTACAAAAATAATACAAAGCTTAAACATTATGTCCAATGCAGATTGTTTCAAAGCTCCTAACTCTGTGCTCTGTTTCCTACAGACTGCTGAGAGGAGATTTATGCCTGGCATACAAGGCATCTTTGTATCCCACTCTGAGAGATGTTTTGCATATCTGCAAAATGAAGAGCACCATAATTACAAGATCTAAGGGTTTAAACTTTGCTTGCAAATTAAATAGAACATGTTGAAAGGACAGGTATGTATCTCAAAGAATCCCTATTCTTCAGAATAGGATTCCCATCCATGTTATGCAGACCCCTTCCCTAACCCTATTCAAGTGCAATCTGGACCAGTGTATGATAAATTAGAAATTTAATCTTGGTGAGACCTATTTCTCTAATGGGATAGAGGTAGCCATTAAATCATGCCCTAACTAACATATACCTCCTTAAATAACTTTGAAAGAAAAATAACTCAAGGGATACATATGGATTGCATGGCTAGGCTAATAAAGGCCTTAGTGGTCATTAGCCTAGTATACACATAAGAACCTATGAGCTTTAATCCTCAGTGATTTGCCACAAATTTTATGAGGAAAAGACCAGACATATGACAAAAAAATGTGGGCATTCTGTAAAATTCTGGACAATTTTGGTTGAGAGGTACATTTTCAACTTTTTAAAGTAATTTCTATGACTATCTGTGTATCTGTGTATATGTAGTATATATATATATATATATATATATATATATATATGTATATATATATATATATATATATATATATATATATATATATATATATATATATATATATATATATATATATATATATAGATATATATATATATAGATAGG
>NC_056735.1:1698731264-1698798764 GCF_019279795.1 Protopterus annectens
AGAGGTTATACAAATGCCTACTCTAGGAAACTAAATATACACGAAGTAAACACAATTTGAGGGATAGGTTCCTGTCTCAGTAGATTTCCAGCTTATAAGATAAGTTACCACTACAGGTCAAGAAAAGTACTACTTTGCCTTTAAATAAAGTCTTACAGATTGGATGGGTAGATATAAGTTTACATCAGGGTTAACGTGTACAGCCCTGCTTGATTAGGGTGGTGAGCACTATTAAGTCCTCATAAAGGGAAGCAAAAACCTTTGAGTTCATCTCATTTAAGGTATATATGGCCAGGCCTCTTATAGTCACTGAATGGACCCCCCCCCCCCCCCCACACACACACTGTCATTTTAGTAATTTCCATTTTTAGGCACTTTTTTTCTACTTATTAAGTGCCTTGGCCTCAAAACTTCAAACACAGTGCACTTGCTGTATAATGACAGCACAGCATATTTCTGTAATATTGTTGTAATATTGTTCAAAAACAGTAATATGATGAAACTGTATGAACAAAAGAAACTCCACATCACAGAAACATCTGTTAATCCTTAGTAAATTAGGACAAGTGCCTTGCAGAGTTTTATCACTCAGAGTTAAACAATAACTGATCCTTTTATTTGTTCAGTTATTTATTCATCCATTTATTCATTTTGCAAAAAAAGCTTTTAGAATCAAAAGGAAGTTAGAGTCTGCACTGACAAGTAACAAATGAAAGCAGAGAACCAGTCTGGATGGCATGCCAGTCCACTGTAAGGGGTACATGCATACACATGGTTCCACATCTAGGGCAATTTAGAGGATTACCATTTTATCAGCACATTTTATTTTATTTTACATCTGTTTACCAGGCTGGTCCAGCTGGATATATGTCTATTTTCAGTAGAGGCCCGGGGAGAAAAGCTCCAGATACAGACATTAATATCAGAATTTACAAATTTAGTTCATTGAGAAAAAAATATAATAGTATTAGCATTAGCATGTTCTTACAGAACATCTAATGGGAAAGGTGAGTCTTCAACAAAACCAGTGCAAATGAAGAGGTGATAGAGAATGCACAGGGAGGACATCACAGCTGTGAACCAAAACTGAGAGCCAATACTATGAGGCAAAAACCTCACACTCTACTACAGTGCTACAAGCTATTCAGTGCAAATATGTTATGTTTTCTTGAATTATACTATTTCATGTTTTTGTTCATTCTGTGTAAATATGAGTCCTGCTAGTACTCAGCATAACTTTTTGTCTTGTTTGAAAATCCACTAAATGTTAATTTAGCTCAAGGGAACTAGGAGTGCTAAAATGTCAGAGAGCTCTTTGGGTCACTGTTGGGTCATCACTAGAGGTGATGAAAAATGCAGCATAGGTTCTTTACATATTACATGAGTCAACAGCTGATGTAGGAACAGGCTGTCTCTTGTGTTGAGGAGTTTAGTTAAGAAATGAGCCTAGAGCAACAGAGAACATTCCACTTATGGGAACCTAAACACATTACGTTCTATATTCTTTCTTGGGGGAGGTTGCTAGGAATATCTTAGCAAATCATCAACTAGTCAACTAGTGATACAATAAGGAAAGTCTGTATACTGGGTATCTCTCTCTCTCTCCATATATATATATATATATATATATATATATATATATATATATACTTACACATACATATACACAGGCACACACAAATGTGTGTACACAGAGAGAGAGACACACACACACAGACACATACACACACGCACTGCACACATGCTCATGCTAGTATACACATGCACGTGCACGCACACACACACACACACACACACACACACACACACACACACATGCACTGCACACATGCTCATGCTAGTACACACACACATGCACACGCACACACACATGCATGCATGAACGCACACACATGCACGCGCATGCATGCACACACACACAAACACACACACACACAGGCACGTACTGCACGCATGCTCATGCTAGTATACACACATCCACGTGCGTGCACACGCATGCATACACACACACGCGCGCACGCACATGCACACACACACACACACACACACACACACATGCACTGCACACATGCTCATGCTAGTATACACACACACACACACGCATGCACGTGCACACACACACACACACACACACACACACACACACACACACACACACACACACACACACACACACACACTATTGAAAACTGCAATGGAATTTTTTTAAGACCATTTACAGTAGCACCAATGCTCCTCCTTGTTATTATGGTGATGATCTGAGGAAATGATGTAAGTACAATGGAATCAAAGAAAATACAGTTCTGGAGATAATCCCATAATATGCAAGCTGGCTTATCCAGATGTTCTGACAGCTATAATTTAAAGAGGAGTAAAAGGACTCCATTACCAAACTACCATCTGGTAAAGTTGTCCAATGCTTAGAGAGGGGTTAGCAAGAACAATGGAGGAAGGTGGCAACTACTGACCCAAAGAAGATCATAAATGAGACCCAAAAAATGTATGCTATGTCATATTCTTTTGCAGCACATGTATTCTATTATACATATATTAGCTGCTCTAATGTTAGTGTTTCTCTTACCGCATACCATTATCTCCCCACTCCTGCTTATTGCTCACATAACTTACTCCTACCTTTTACTCCTTCTCCTCCTCCTTTTAGTTGATTGCCCACTGGAAATCTTATATGACAACAAATGTACAGGCACAGAGATTCATGGATTTTATAAATACTAACTCCCTGAACCAGATAGTCACTACACCAACCAGGAGTGCAGCCATACTGGATCTGGTCCTCACTAATATGAGAGAGTGCTGCACATCTCCTGCTGTAATGTCTTCCCTGGTAAGGTCAGACCACAAAATGGTCTCCTTTGAAGTAAAAATAAAACCTGGAATACCCAGCTAAACTTGGAATATTCAGAAAGTACTCTAAGGCTAACCTGGCAAAATTTCAAGCCCCCATAAACCAAGAGAATACTGCTGCCTGTACACAGCTGTTCACAGAAACCCTGTACAAGCATGTTAATAGCTGCATAGAGGCAGCTGTCCCCACCAGGAAGAAGTACAGAACTAACTTAAAAAAAACCCACCCTGGTGGAATCACAGAATCAATAGGCTGCATAACAGAAGGAAGACAATCATGGCAAACATTAAGAGGTGGTGCACCCTGCAGGATAAAAGCACTCTCATCAAACTAAAACAACTCAGAGGACAAATAAAGTCTACCAAAGCCAGATCTGAGGTAAGTTTGGCCTCCCAGGTAAAGGACAACCACAAGGCATTATTTAGCTATGCCTGCAACCTTAAAGGCAATACACAATTGTGTGCAGAGCTCATTATAAATGGAGCCACCTATACGGAGCCAGAAGATATAGCCAACATACTGGGGGTAAATTCAGCTCCAACTTTACCCCTCTCTCTCCCTCAACTTTCCCTCAGGATATACCATCAAATATAACTCCCCCAGCTGTCACTAGGGAACAGGTCCTTAATGCTTTGTCTAAGGCCTAGAACACTGGATCAATGGGCCCAGACAATATCCCAGGATGCCTTCTAAATAGCATGAAACATGACCTATCAGGGCCACTGGAATTGCTATTTAACTATAGCCTCCAAACAGGCTTTGTGCCTCATGAATAGAGAACAGCACCAGTTATCCTTCTGCACAAAGGTGAGCCATCTACAATCCCTGGAAACTACAGACCCAGAAGTCTCACTAGTCTTATATGTAAAGCCATGGAAATAATTATCATGGAAATGATCAATAGTGATATAGTAAACCTCCAGACACTAGACCTAACCCAGTGTGGTTTTGTCAAGGGCAGATCATGCCTACTCAACATGGTGGACTTCTTTTAGAAGGTCACCAAAGCAATAGATGAGGGCAGAATGGTTCACACTGCCTACTTTGACCTGGCCAAGGCATTTGACACAATACCCCACTCGAGCATTGTTGGCAAACTTAAGAGGTTGGGTACAAACACATATGTTACCCAGTGGATAGCCAACTGGCTCACAGACAGGACCCAGGGAGTTAGAACTGGGAGTCCATTTCTACAAAGAGACCAGTCACAAGTGGAGTCCCTCAGTGATCAGTCCTTGGACCACTTCTTTTTGACATTTACTTCTCTGATGTCAAGGCCAATGTCAGTGATCTCTGGCTGACAGAATGTGCAGATGATTGCAAATTAGGAGCTGTCATAAAATCCCACACTGACACAAATGTTCTCCAGGAGGGGCTAACACAGACAAACAACTGGTGTCAGAGCTATGGAGTAAAACTAAATGCAAAGAAATGCAAAATAGTATCCTTTGGTAACTCATCCATCCCTGCTAACTATCATATTGGCAACACATCCCTAAGAGTTGACCCAGTAGTCAGGGACTTAGGGGCACACAAAGATACTAATCTAGCCTTTGACCATCACATGTCTACAGCAGTGAGGAAATCATTCAATGTTGTGCAACTTATAAACAAAGGAATGGCATCTAAGTCAAAGGAAGTCATTATTCCACTGTATTCAGCATTCATCAGACCTATCATTGAGCTCAATGCCCCATTTGGTATGTACCTAACCAGGCATATCCAACAACTGGAAAGTTCACAGAAGTTCCTCACTAAAAGAATACAGGGCTTAAGTAAAATGTCCTGTGCAAACCACCTCAAGGCTCTATCACTGTATTCTGTCTCCTACAGGTTTTGGAGGGGAGATCTATGCCTGACATACAGGGCATCGTCAGACCCCACACTGATGGACCTCCTGCATATCCACAAAACAAACATCACCAGAATTACCCATTCTAAAGACTTAAACCATGCCAGTGATATAAATAGGACCTGCTGAAGAAACAGGTATGTATCTCAGAGATTACCCCATCTCTGGAACAGACTCCCATCCACGTGAAGCAGAGTTCTTCCCTAACTCAATTCAATTGGGTGGGGAACAGGAAATTCATCTCTGGTTTGGCACCTATGTCTCTAATGGACACAGACAACCTATAAATGGTTCATCTCCCAGGTCCTAGCTTGTAAATGTTTCATCTCCCAAGCCCATGCTCATACTTATCCAGGGTATCACAACTTGGTAGAGATTTGGGATGCATGGCTAGGCTTAAAAAGGCCCTTGTGGTTGTTCATAGGTTCATAGGTAAGTACTAGGCTACTGGCCCTAGGGCCTATATAAGCCTAGCCAAAAAGGTACTCTGGCTTTCGCCACCCAAGAAAATTATTTTCCTGTGCCCCTGTTGAGCAGAGCCACAGAAGTGATCCCCGGGGTGAATTTCCTATCTCCCATCCAGTCATCAAGATTTTTCTTGAAGAGTGCTAATGAGGAGCTCTGTTTGACATAGATAGGTAGTCTGTTCCAGAGTATGGGAAGTCTCTGGGACAGGAATCTATCCCTCCAGCATGTTCTGTTTATTGTGGTGACAAGGTTTAGGTCCCTACAGCATGTAGTTCAGAGGGATTGGTATTTCTTTAAGTGGAGCATGTCCAACAGCTCTGGGTTTGACATAGCTTTGTATGTTAGGCAGAGATCACCTCTGAGTAGGCAATATGCGACAGAGTAAAGCTGGAGTTTTTTGAGACGGTCTGCGTAGGGCATCTGTTTGAGGCCAGTAATCCTCTTTGTGAGGTATTTCTGTAGTCTCTCCAGTTGTTGTAGATGTCTTGTGAGGTACATACCAAAAGGGGAGCTGTACTCTATAATGGGTCTAATGAATGATGAGTAGAGGGGAACAATGACCTCTTTTTTTCTGGATGAGAAACCTTTTGTGATGAGATGTGCCACATAGAAGGATTTCCTGACCACTGTGGTGATGTGATTATCAAAGGAGAGACTACTGTCCACCTGTGTCCCAAAGTCTCTTATCACACTTTTGGTGTTAAGTAGACTACCACCTATGTGGTAGTTCATGGGTACAGAGTTTTTACCAAAGGGGATGACAATGCACTTTTTGGCATTGAGCTTCAGGCCATGGCTTTGACAACAGGCATCTGTCTCAGTGAGGCCCTTTTGTAGGATGCCCACATCCTTAGGAGTTTCGATTATGGCTTCCAGTTTGCAGTCATTTGCAAACTTCATTAGCCAAAGACCTTTTGTGTTAGCCTGTACTTCAGAGAAGTAGATACCAAACAGGAGAGGACCCAGGACTGAACCTTGTGGTACTCCACTTGTCACTGGTTTGAAGTCAGATTTGGAGTCTGCTACTTTCACAGTGTGGGTTCTGTTCATGAGTCATTTGGCAACCCATCTTGTGAAATAGGGATTTATACCTAGTTTAGTGAGTTTATCTATAATTTCAAAGTGGGGGATGGTATTGAAAGCCTTGGTGAGATCTAGATAGGCTTTGTGAACCACCTTACCCTCATCTATGGCTTTGGTGACTGCTTCAAAGAAGTCTATCTGGTTTAGGAGACATGATCTGCCTTTTACAAACCTGAACTGGGTGGGGTCCAGAGTTTGGAGATTACCAATGTCTTTGTTTATGAGTTTCATGATACGTTCCATGGCCTTGCAGACCAAGCTCGTCAGGCCAATGGGGAGGTAGTTCCCGGGGTCTGTGGTGGATCCCCCTTTATGGAGTGGGATAACCGTCATGGTGCACCATTCAGTGGGCACAAAGCCTGAGGTGAGGCTACGATTGAACATGGTACTTGGGTGGAGTGTCAGTTTATTATGTAGTTCATGCAGAACGCAGCCTGGGATATTGTCAGGTCCCATGGATGCTGTGTTCCCGGCTTTGGAGAGTGTGTTTTTTACCTGTGCAGCCCTGATTACAGGAACTTTGCATTCTTCTGGTATAAATATGGGCCCTCTAGGGGGTGAGAGGGGGGTAAAGTTAGCACTGAATCTATCTGCCAGGATGTTAGCAATATCAGTTGGTTCTGTATATTTAGTGCCATTGTGCTGTAACTCAGAGCAGATCTGAGTGTTGCCATTGAGATTCTTAACATAGCTATAGAATGCTTTGTGTTTGTCTTTAGAGTCAGTGGCAATTTTGTTTTCATAAGTAGATTTGGAGGATTTTATGAGGGATCTCAGCTTCTTACTGAGGCTGACCAGGGAGCTCCTCCAGTCATGGGATTTTACTCTTTTTTGCAACAGTTTCTTTCTTCTGTTGTAGAGTTTGTTTATGGCAGAGGACCACCAGATTGGCTTCCTTTTTTGGAGGATAGCATCTTGGTTCTGTTAGGGATAGCACAATCCATGCACTCGTGTAAGTGCTTATAAAGTGCATTTGTGTAGGATTCAGCAGTCGTACCTCTATTGTCCATCTGCATGGGTGTCATGAAGTTTGCCACTTCTGTCTTAAGAAGTGTGAAGTTGGCTTTGGAGAAGTTTTTTATGGTGATTTCCCTAATGGGGGGTGGGGGCGGGATGTGGATGTCTAGGGTGATTAGCTTATGGTCGGATCTGACCAACGAGGAATTTATCTCTGTGCGTGGAAAACCAGTCGCCCATGTTGGTAATGACCAGGTCTAGGATATTGTTGCCTCTGGTTGGGGTGTGAATAAGTTGACACAAGGTGTTGAAATTTATGAATTCCAGAAAATGTTGAGCAAAAGAGTTGGTACATGAGTAGTTTTCCCAGTCAATGGTGGGGTAGTTGAAATTGCCCATTATTAGGGTGTTGGGTTGTACCCTAATATTTTCCAGTGTATCAAGAAATGAGGAGTAGGAATCCTGAGGCATGGTGGGGGGTCTGTAGCAAGCTACAATTTGGATTGTGGTCTTGCCCAGAGTTAGTTACACTTGGATAATCTCGGATGCATTATGCTGTGCAACTAGCCTGGAGGTGTGGATATCCTTAATGAATATGGATACGCCTTCACCTTTAGTGCTTTGGTCTGGGTTAGGTGGCCGAAAGGTGTGGTATGAATTATAGCCTGGTAATGCAGTGGTGCTCTCTGGTGCTTTGAACCAGGTCTCTGTCACTGCACAGATGTCGATGTTCTCCATTTTAAAGAGTGCCTCGAGTGAGTGCATTTTGAGGTTTAGACTTCTAGCATTGAGTAACATTATCCTCAGATTTTGCTTGCTTGTATCTGTTACGGTGGTGAATTTGCCATTTGAACCTTGCCTAAAAAAGGCACTATAGGGGTGGCAAGAGCCTTAGCCAGTATCCGGAATCCCAAGGGCGACAGGTGCAGGCCATCTCTGGCAAAGCATCGTGGTCTGTCGATCATGTCACCCCAGGCAGACAAATACTGGATCCCCTTAGAATGACACCAGAACCTTAGCCAATTGTTGAAGTCAATCATTTTGTCCTTGTACTGTGGTATCATTCTGGGTGATGGCAGGATGCTACTGAGAGCTAGGGTCATACCTGCCTGGGCTACAAGATCGGAGAGCTCCTTCATGTCTCTTTTCATGTAGTCCAGGGAGGTACGTCTCAGGTCATTCACACCAACATGGACAGTGACAGAGTCATATTTGTACTTGCTGTGGAGTGACCTGAGTGCATGTGTTATGCAGCAGATCCTGGCAGCTGACAGGCAGCTGACAGTATCTTTCTCCTTGTTTAGCCTGGTGAGTGGAACATTAGTGTGCCTGACTATAGAGTCACCTATGACTAGAGTGTTGGTCACATTGTTATACCTTATGGACTGTGGTTGAGTGGTACACTGAGATTGTGAGCTATGTGTCATTTGGGTTGTGTTAGGGGGTAGAGTTTGCTTGTGTTTCAGGTTTGGAGGTCCCTCTTGCTTGGGCAGGTTTTTATTGAGAGCTTCCGTGAATGTAGGTGTGTGTTTTGCATTTCTATGTGTGTGTTTTGGTGGTGCAGATTTTGAGGGACTATGTGATGAGTGTGGTGTGGTGCAAGTGTTTACCTTCTCCTCTTGACTATCTAGTCCAGTCTTGGGTGGAGAGAGATTTGCTTCCAGTTTGGCTATATAAGTACATCTCTCATAGGTTGTAGTGTTAGGTGGTAGGAGAAGAGAGTTGTCTGTGTACATGAGGCAATCGCTGCATTACCTCAAGATGCCCAGATTCATCAGGTAGACAGGAGAAAACACCGGGAGCTGACCCTTAGACATGCCTGGATAGGTGCTTATTTATTAAGTAGTAAAAACTGCTTTCCTCTAGACAAGTGAGGAAAGTTGAGTGCTGTAGTAATTTGTAGCTTATTTAGTGCTTACAACGAGTTCTAAACAAGTGCTGAGCTCAAAGAAAAAGATTTGAGTACTGAAACTAAAAAAATGGCTAGTTCTAAGAAACAAAATTAAGCTAGAAGGCTTCTCTCCAACACAGAAAGGTTTGAGGATTCAGAAGCTTACAAATAGTCCTGGATACAGCAGACCAATAAACACCTATGAACCTATGAACTTACTTTCTTTTGCATTTATCTCATTAACCTAACACTTCTTAGCCTTTAACATTCCATCATTTTGTTCCAATGCAACTAGGTTTTTTTCTATAATATGTACCTGTGCGATTTTAATATTGACCCTATATGAACTTTCTACTGTACACAATATGCATTTGATATGAATATTTTATGTTTCTACATTATAGTCTGTGGAGCTTTTCTCCCCGGGCTTCAACTGAAAATGGGCTATTTTAAGCCCAGACAGATCTTCCTGATAAAAAAAGGAAATAAATAAATAAAAATAAATATGCCACTTACATTAATGATATATGAAAGCAATGGTATGGTATGAAATATTTTAATGGTATCCTTTTAAAAAAAAGATTAGCAAATTAAATTCCCATTTCTGTTTTCAAAGACTGATAGGCTAAGAAAACAAACCACAAGGAGTCAACAATTAACAGTCTAACCTAATATGCCCCTTGGATTACTATGTAATTCAACATTCAATATTCAATAGTGTTTATCCTCTTTGTCTAGGACAACCTATGGAAAATTTGATAACTGCCAATTTTACTGCAGATTAACAATGAAAGCTACTAGAATGCTGTTTTGTTTGATATATAGGGAGAGCTTTTTCTACAGAGCAGGGATGTATTGGGATAGGTTAATATAGTGTCAATAAGCCTTAATTTATTTATCTGTTGATGTAGGCTAAGATCCTTGCTATCAATGTTCATGCAGCCACTGGTCTTATGGTGGTGCTGGAGAGTGAGTAGGGCAGAGTCTTTCATGGCTAGAAAAGTGAGGCAAAGTTGACTGCAAAGGAGCTGATAAGAGAGTGACTACAAGGTGAGAACTGACAGTCTATCTGGGTAACTAAAAGACTTAAGACAGTGAGTTTTTAAGTTAAGAATCTCTGAATTATCCTATGTTGAGTCATATGCTTAGCAAGGTACATGCTAAAAGGCCATTATATGAAATGACAGGCATCATAAGGAATGAGTGAAAGTTTATAGTCATCAGCAAACTTAGATAACCACAAGCCTGAAACATCAGATTGGATAGTAGAGAAGTAGATGCTGGAAAAAAAAACTGTCATCAATACTGAGCCTTGTGGGACATTGCTAATATGCTGATAACATTTTTATGGTAAGAAGAAGTTCCTACAAATGTCAGTACATAGGTTCTGACAGCTAACCTGTTATTTATCCAATGGGCAATGTGTGAATTTACAATTTGCTTACTAAGCTTATCAATAATGCCCGCATGAAAGATTGTATCAATAGCTTTGACAAATTTAAGATAGGCAGTATGAATGGAAAGACCATTGTGAACAACTTCAGTGACCTTTTATTAACAGGTTTACAAGGTTAAAGACATAGGATCTACCCCTGTCAAAATCAGACTGGTTAGGGTCAATGGCTAGAAAGTTACCTAAATCTGTATTAATTAGCTCAGATATGACATGTGCCATATACTTTCATTTAAGATTGGTGAGAAAGACACAGAGAACAGGGGAAGATAACGAATCTGTGGTCAGATTTAACTAGGAAGAGGGACACACAAGCTGGTGTACAAGATGGAGCCATGTTCATAATGACAATGTTGAGGATACTGAGGTTTCCTGTGTGAAGACTGATAGAGTGAGGCCTATAATGATCTCTGATGAGGTCTAATGTCATATTTGTAACTTTATATCTTTATTATATATGTATGCCCTTTGGTGGCTGGATAGTTAAAATCATCAAGCAGAATAATATTGGATGGATAGTGATTTTATCTGACACATCTAGGCAATTAATGTGAATAACATGAGGCATGGAAGGTGATCTATTGCTAACAATAATTTGGTAGCTAAATTCTTCATTGTGCCTTGCACCTCCAGAACTTCTAAGTATGCATCATGAAGAATTTGTCATGGTATAATGGAGTCTGTGATAAATATGGATACTTCCAACAGTTACCAGTGAGTTGGAAGGCATGACATTTGATGAACCCAAGTACAGAGCAAGTAGTTTTACTACAATGAAACCATGTTTCTGTAATCATACAGATGTGTGTGTGCTCAAGTGTTGAGGGCCATGAGTTTGTCTATCTTTTTATTTATACTCTTAGTATTAAGTGGGGTAGTTTATTATAATTTGAATTTAAATTCACTATTTTGAATCTAAGAGATTGATTTGCCTAAAAGCCACTATGGGGGTAGCACAATCTTTAGGCAGTATGTGAAAACTAGCAGAAGTGTAAGCCATCCCTGATACAACAGGAAACTTTTGACCATCTCTTCATGTGCTGATACATGTTGAATTCTCCTAGCATAATGTCAAGCATTCCGACAATTATTAAAGCTAATCATCTTTGAATTATAACATAATTTATGCAGATGGCAGGATACCACTGAAAATCATTGTTTTCCTGATCTTGGGTACAAGCATAGAAAAGTCCATCATGTCCTTCTACATATCTCTCTGGGTACGATACCAATGAACAGTCACCCCACATGGCCTATTACCAGGTCATACTCATACTTACATTTACCAGGATGGAGGGAGCTGGGATCCTTGCTCCAAAAAGATAGCTAATGTCACCCTATTCTTGCTCAGTCTGATGAGGGTGGAGTCTATGTGTCTAACTCTGGAGTCACTTTTAACCAAAACAATACTTTGTTTGGCTGCAGCCTTTGTGGACTTTAGGTTATCAGCCCTGGTAACTTCTAAAGGGGAATATGAACTGGATGCAGGACTGAATGGTGTGGCTGTGTGTGTGTGTGTGTGTGTGTGTGTGTGTGTGTGTGTGTGTGTGTGTGTGTGTTTGTGTTCTAGTATGACCTGGATGTTTACTTTCCATAGCGGGTTGCCTTAGTGGCTGGGACAATAACCACAACATAAGTTAGAGTGGTTATGGTATATTGTGCATTATGAATATTTGTTGCTTACCAAACTGAAACTATAGTGAGAAGCCAGCTTCCATTCTGAATAAGTAATTGCATCTCTCACACATTGTATTTATTTATTTATTGGCATTTGATTACCAGGGAAGTCCACTGGGCCAGGAAAAGCCCATTTTCGGTGGAGGCCCGGAGAGGAACGTTCCAAGTTATACATAAGCAAACATAATAGATTCTAAAGAGAGTTTACAATATTTACACACAATAAAATTGCTTAAACATTATACAAAATGATCGAACAGATTTATGAGGATCATAATTACAAGTGAAGAGGTAGAGTATTTACAAAAATGGAGCACTGGTTTGAGCGAAATCCATAAGGCATTAAACAAATACAAGGAATGCATGGAGTATAAATTGTGAATAGGCTGAATGTTAGTGAAGAGTAAGTAAAAGGTAGTAGTTGTCTAGGAGAGGTGGGAGGGTTGAAAAATAGAGGTAGGTTTAAGATGGAGTTTGGCAGCAGATAGGATATATTAGTGCAGGAAATAAGAAAACTTTAGCTGGGACTAGAGAAGGCCTGACCAAGTTCAGTGGACAGATTAAGTAATGGTGGAGGAGGAAACAGAGCAGTTACAAATCCATTTAGAAAGGAAGTGGTTTTGAACAGCAGTTTTAAAGTTGCTAGGATTATATTGAGTGCAGATGGCTGAAGACAGGGAATTCCATTTTTTGGCCATGGTCCATGAGTATAATAGCTGTCCTGCATTGTGTCATTGGTAGATAGCAATAATGGGCTATTGGTAAGCATGACAGTTATTACATTGTTTCAAAATGCCAAATGCAAACAGGCTGGCCACAGAAAGTGTAAGAGTGGAATGTGATCCTGTACAGGACTGTCTGGGCAAAAAAGTTATTAGGACTTGTATGGACTTGTCTAGAAGAGAGACAGACTGCTTCAGATAACTGGATTAAAATTCTACAGGTGGATACAATTACTGTGAGAGGTGTTACTCTGTAGAATAATGAGAAACTTTTGAAATTTCAACACCTAAAGTAAGGTCTAAAATATAACTCAACTAAAAATAGGAAGCATGCTAAATTCTAACACTTGAAGTAATATCAGGGTAGTGGTTATAAGCTCTAAAATTAAAGGGAAATAATAAAGTGCTACCTGTGACAGCATGGAATGTATACCTGCTATAGTATGAGAGACATAAGCCCTAAAACTGTATGGAAAGTTAAATTTAACCTTTGTAGTCTGGTATTAGTTTCAGGTTAAAAACAAATTATAAACAGGGTCTAACAGAAACTCTGTCAAAAAAGGATAATATCAGCTTCCAGTTTTAAGAAATACATCATATGCACAGGAAAGTGCTGTGGGATCAATAATAATCACTATAATACCAGCTATATGAAGGACATAGGTATGGAAGTTGCAGAAGCAGAGTATCGCTGGTACATCTGTATTCACAACACCACACTAGAGCTGTAGGGTACAGAATTTTACAGCTTCTCCATAGGTAATGCTCACCTATAGTCAGCTAACAAGATAACAATCACCTACAACAGGATAATTAACTGATAAGTGCAGTAGAAAGATGCAGGCATAGAAATAAGTCAGAGTAGTTAAATAAAGTAATTCAATTAGTGCAACATTAGTGGATGTACCCAGTAAATGAATAGCAGATTGAGATGTTTAACAACATATATGCAATTTAAGTAGCAATAACTATATAAGTATCCAACAACCGATCAAGTGCAACAGCACAACGGAAGCTTAGGTTTAGTTAGAGCAGTTTAATTATTGCATCTTAGATAGTGTAACATCAATGAATACAGTAGTAAAAACTGAACACCATAACAGGTGACAGGATTTGCAATAAGTGCAGTCCTGCAGGATAGTAGTGATTTAGTAGCAACAGAAAAGGTGGTTCAAAGAAATACAGTAGACTACACATGGATAAGTGTTAATATAAATGTAGTGCAAAGTTTGTTTCTTTGACTTTTCGGCTTTTCCCGGTTAGGGGTCGCCACAGAGGAACTCCAGTCCGCTAATGATTGGCAGTAGATTTTTTATGGTGCTGAGTTGCCAGCCTGATGCTCAACCTTCAGCAAATGCATGCCCATTCAGTAATACAGTAAAATAGTGATACCAAGTAATACAATGTTTCAAATGTGATATGGGTCTACTAGTGTCTAGACTAACAGATTGCAATAGAGACCATGATAAAATTAAACTAATTTTAACACCAATAGAATAGCAGGGAGCAGCAACAAACTGAAATTTAAGCTACAATGTGGGGGTAGTCACATTCTTTGATTTCCTGTCCTTGCCTATTTAAGTGGTACAGTGTGAAATATTTTCTGCTTAAAAACCTCAGCTTTGGCCAGCTAAGAACTTGCTATATTCAACTGGACGTATAAGAGAATTTAAGTACCTTCATCTGCTCTTTTTTTTCAAAAAAATACAGTATTTAAATTGATTTTAACTGTGTGGAAGGAATATTAGCTGAACTGGAAGTTAGTCAGTGTTTGCTGAATTTTGTTATTTGCTAGTAATTACAGGTGTGGGGGTAGTCACATTCTTTGATTTCCTGTCCTTGCCTATTTAAGTGGTACAGTGTGAAATATTTTCTGCTTAAAAACCTCAGCTTTGGCCGCTAAGAACTTGCTATATTCAACTGGACGATTAAGAGAATTTAAGTACCTTTATCTGCTCTTTTTTTCAAAAAAATACAGTATTTAAATTGATTTTAACTGTGTGGAAGGGATATTAGCTGAACTGGAAGTTAGTCAGTGTTTGCTGAATTTTGTTATTTGCTAGTAATTACAGGTGTGGGGTAGTCACATTCTTTGATTTCCTGTCCTTGCCTATTTAAGTGGTACAGTGTGAAATATTTTCTGCTTAAAAACCTCAGCTTTGGCCGGCTAAGAACTTGTTATATTCAACTGGACGTATAAGAGAATTTAAGTACCTTTATCTGCTCTTTTTTTTCAAAAAATACAGTATTTAAATTGATTTTAACTGTGTGGAAGGAATATTAACTGAACTGGAAGTTTTGACTCTGTTCTTCAGTTAGTCCCAACCACCCTCCCTGTTTTTGTTTTGGTGTTAATCTTAGTGGCCTTGCAACTGCCCGCCCCTCTTGTAAATTTGTGTTTGGATACTCCTTCTGGGCCCATCTCATTTGCTCACTCAACTGAATGCAGTGAGATCATATTCTGATTTCAGGCACTCCTACTGTGTACAAAGAGAGCATCTGGGAAACAGAAAAAAAAATTAAGCTTGTTTCCTGCCTTTCCTGTTAAGTGGTATAGACTATTTGTAGGCTTCTGAGCCCCCAAGCCTTCTGTGTTGGAGGAAGCCTTCTAGCTTAGTTTTTTTTCTTAAAACTAGCCAGTTTTCTAGTTTCAGCACTCAAATCTGTTTCTTTGATCTCAGCACTTGTTCAGAAAAAAAAATGTCATCTGCTTTTACTGTACTTGTGTTTCTACCTACTTTTTTTTACTTTTGCATCATCTTAAAGGTACTCAATTGTATTTATTACTGCTTGGTGTAACTCATTCTAAGCCTTTTGGTTTAATCACTTGGGCTCGGACCAGTTGTTTTGCACTGAGAGGGTTTGTGGTCTGCACTGTAGTGGCAGAACAGGTAGCTTACATCCTTCTAGGTTGGGAACTGCTGATTGAGGGCTCAGTGTCTGTTATTCTAAAAGTGTATTAATTCTGGTTTAAGCACTTGGGCTTTCAGGCCAGTTATTTTACATTAAGAGAGTTTGTGGTCTGCACTCTTGTGGGAGGAGAGGCTGGACTCTGCCCTTCTGAGCTGGGAATTTCTGGTTGAAGGCTTATAGTGCATGCATATCTGAACTGCTTCTTACTGAAGTTGGTGCACCTTGTTTGCTGTGGCATAGACTGGATTCGGGCCTGCTGGATCTAGCTTTGTTTGTGTAACTTGAGCACTAATCCAGGCATTCTCTAAAGTATTCAATTGTATTTATTACTGCTTGGTAGTAACTTGATTAAAGTGTAGTTATCATTCTAAGTCTTTTGGATTAAGCACTTGGGCTTCAGACCAGTTGTTTTACATTAGGAAGGTTTGTGGCATGCACTGTGGTGGCAGGACAGGTAGCTTTCATCCTTCTAAGTTGGGAACTGCTGATTGAGAGCCCAGTGTCTGTTATTCTTAAAGTGTATTAGTTCTGGTTTAAGCACTTGGGCTTCAGGCCAGTTATTTTACATTAAGAAGGTTTGTGGTCTGCACTCTTGTGGGAGAAGAGGCTGGACTCTGCCCTTCTGAGCTGGAAATTTCTGGTTAAAGGTTTATAGTGCCTGAATATTTGAACTGTATCTTACTGAAATTGGTACACCTTGTTTGTTGTAGCATAGACTAGATCCAGGCCTGCTGAATCTAGCTTTGTTTATATGCTTGTTGTTTGTTTGCTTGTTATTTCTCTGGAACGCTAATTCCACCTAATATGCGGCTTCTCAGTGCTTCTGTGGATCACTAGTGATATCTGCATTGCTTACTGTACTTATTTCCTTGTTTCACTTGAAAGAAAGTTACTGTTTGTCGTTTTTGCATTTAAGTTACCTGTAACACATTGCACTTAAGTTACCTGGCACTTGCTCACTAAAGCAATTATATAAGTCAGCACTAAAAATTAAAAGCACTAGACCCTCACTCCCCACTGGCCCTGGTTTTCAATTATTAAGGAATTCCCAATATTATTCTAGCATGTCCAAAGGTCAGTTGTCAATCTCCTCTCCGGTCCAGCTGGTGAATCTGGGAATCTTGAGGCAATGTTACAACTGCCTCATGTACACAGACAACCCTCTCCTCCTCCCAACAAATTCCAACACATGTGAGAGATGCAACCATATAGCCAAACTGGAGGCTAAGCTCTCTCAACTCAGTACTGGCATAACCAGTCAGGAGGAGAAGGAAACCACACTCACTACAATTCCAGTCTCACATAGACCTACCACGACAGCAAACCAAACACATAATCACACAAAAACATACTCGAGGCTCTAAATAAAGATCTGCCAAGCAGCAGAGACCTCCAAAGCAGACACCCAAGCAGCCACTACCCCAAAACAAAACACGTGCAACACATATCTCACAAAGCCAGTGTGCCAAACAGTCACAGCCCTTAAGACTAAACAACACACCTGATACACTTGTAATAGGTGACTCTATCCTCAGGCACACTGACGTCCCCCCCACCAGGCTGAACAAGGAGAGGGTCACGGTGAGCAGCCTGTCGGGCGCTAGGATCCGCCACATAACACAAGCACTCAGGTCACTCCAAGGCAAGTACAAATATGACTCAGTCATTGTCCATGCTGGTGTGAATGACCTGAGACGTACCTCCCTGGACTACATGAAAAGAGACATAAAGGAGCTCTCTGAGCATGCAGCCCAGGCCGGTATGACCCTGACCTTGAGTAGCATCTTACCCTCACCAAGAATGATGCCACAATATGAAGACAAGATGATCAATTTCAACAATTGGCTTAAGTACTGGTGTCATTCAAAGGGGATCCAATGCCTGCCAGCTTGAGATGATATGCTCGACAAGCCACGATGCTTCGCTAGGGACGGCTTGCACCTGTCACCCCTGGGCTTTTGGATATTGGCAAAGGCTCTTGCTACCCCATAGTGCCTTTTTAGGCAAGGCTCAAAAGACAAACCCACCTCCATAGGTATCACAAGGGATAGGAAACTAAGAGTAATGCTACTCAACGCCAGAAGTCTAAACCTCAAGATGCACACGCTCGAAACTCTCCTTAGCATGGAGAACATCGATATCTGTGCAGTAACAGAAACCTGGTTCAGGGCTCCGAGAGCACCCCAGCACTACCAGGTTATACCTCATACCATGCTTTTCGGCCCCAAAACTTGGACCGAACCACAAAAGGAGGGGGAGTATCGATATTCATCAAAGATACCCACACCTCCAGGTTGGTGGCAAAGCACGAAGCATCAGAGACTATCCATGTGCAACTAACAGTGGGTAAAACTGCCATCCAGTTTATAGCCTGCTACAGACCACCCTCCCAAACCCAGGAACTCCACTCGGCCTTCCTGAGAACACTGGAAAATATGAAGGTCTCTCCAAACACCATTATATTGGGCGACTTCAACTACCCAAACATAGACTGGGAGCATTACTCTAGCTGCAACACCCTAGCCCAAAGGTTCCTAGAATTTATAAACTCAAATGCTATGGAACAACTTGTTACCACTCCCACAAGAGGGGAAAACATACTGGACCTGATCATCACCAACATGGGGACTCTATGCTCCAGACCAGAAGTGTATCCCTCACTGGTAAGATCAGACCATAAACTAATCTCACTGGATATTCACATCCCGACCCCACCCCCTGCCCAGAAAACCACAGTGAAAAACTTCTCTAAAGCAAATTTCACACTCCTCAAAACTGAGGTGGAATCCTTCAAAGCCCCTGGGCCTGTGGAAAATATGGCCCAGACCGCAGAATCCTTTATAAACACATTCTATGAACACCTTCAGGAATGCATGGCTCATGCAATCCCAAATAAAACCAAGACCCAATCCTCCAAAGGCAGACGTCCTGTCTGGTGGACCCCAGCCATAAACAAACTATACAATAGAAGGAGGAAGCTACTAAATGATAGAGCAAAATCCCAAAAAGGGAAGGCATCACTGATCAGTATTAGCAAAAAACTACGGGCACACATAAAATTGTCTAAGGCCAGCTTCGAGAGAAAAATTACACAGGACACTAAGGATAATCACAAGGCTTTCTTTAGTTATGTTAGGAACCTGGGTGGTAATTCCCAGATATGCTCAGAATTAGTCCAAAATGACAAAAAATACACCGAACCCACAGACATTGCCAACATCCTAGCTGACAGGTTCAGCGCAAACTTCTCCACCCCCTCCCCACCAAAAGGGCAATTATCTATCCCATCAGAGTGCTGCCCCCCTGACATCTCAGATGCTCAGGTAAGAGCCGTTCTCTCCAAAGCAAAAAACACAGCATCAATGGGACCAGATGGTGTCCCGGGCTCCGTCCTACATGAACTCCAAGAAGAGCTAAACCCAAACATAAAACTACTGTTCAGTCTCAGCCTTACTACAGGATATGTGCCCAAAGAGTGGCGTACAGCAACAGTGGTCCCTCTCCATAAAGGTGGTGCCTCAATGGATCCTGGAAATCATCGCCCCATAAGCCTGACTAGCTTGGTCTGCAAAGCTATGGAAAGGATCATCATGGACCTCATAAATAAAGATATTGGGGACCTACAAACACTGGCTCCTACCCAGTTCGGCTTTGTTAAGGGCAGATCCTGCCTCTTAAACCTGGTTGATTTCTTTGAAACAGTCACCAAGGCCATTGACGAGGGGAAGGTGGTCCACACAGCCTACCTGGACCTCGCAAAAGCCTTCGATACAATACCCCACTCGCATTATAGATAAGCTCACCAGCTTAAATATAAACCCCTATGTCACTAGATGGATTGCAAACTGGCTCAAGGACAGAACCCACATGGTTAGAATTGCTGGAGCCATGTCAGACTCCAAACCAGTTACAAGTGGTGTCCCACAAGGCTCAGTCCTGGGACCTGTCTTGTTCGGTATATATTTCTCGGAGGTACAGGCCAACACGGAAGGACTGTGGCTGACCAAGTTCGCAGATGACTGCAAACTGGGCGCCATAATCGACTCTCCAGCTGACACAAGCATCCTCCAAAAGGGCCTCATAGAAACAGACAACTGGTGCCAGAGCCATGGCCTCAAGCTAAATGCCAAAAAGTGTATAGTCATCCCCATTGGGAAAAACAAAGTGCCCACAAATTACCACATAGGTGGTAATCCATTAAGTACAGAAGACGTAATTAGGGACCTGGGGACCCAAGTTGATAGCAATCTCTCATTTGACAACCACGAGGCCAAAGTGTTTAGAAAAACATTTTATATAGCCCACCTAATCATGAAGGGATTCACATCTAGATCGGGGAGGTCATCGTGCCTCTTTACTCATCCCTCATCAGGCCCATAATTGAGTACAATGCCCCTTTTGGGATGTACCTTACCAGACACCTGCAGCAACTGGAAAGACCCCAAAAGTACCTCACCAAGAGGATCAAAGGGCTCAAACAAATGCCATATGCTGCCCGGTTAAAGAAACTCCAGCTCTACTCAGTGGCATACCACCTGTTCAGAGGCGATCTGTGCCTGATGTATAAAGCCATGTCCAACCCGAAATTAATGGACATGCTGCACCTCAGAAAATCCAAATCCCATTGAGCTACGCCGAGAGACTTGAACCTCAGCACTGAAATAAATAGGACATGCTGGAGGGACAGATTCATAACCCAGAGGCTCCCTTCACTCTGGAATAAAATCCCAGTCCAGGTTAGGCAGAGTCCCTCATTGACTCTCTTCAAGAGGAATCTTGATGAGTGGATGGGAGATCGTAGGTTTACCCCGGGTATCACTTCTGTGTCACTGTTAGACAGAGGCACAGTATACTAACCTCGAAAAAGGGCATAGCAAAATAAATTTAAAATGGGTGTCGAAAGCCAAACACATTCTGGCTAGGCTTATAAATGCCCTAGGGCAGATAGCCTAGTATGAACCTATGAACCTATGAACAAAAGGATCAAATAAGGAAAAGAGAAACAGATCTTAACATATTGGTATGGATACTCTGTAAATTGTTGCCTGGCTATATTTTTGATTATATAATAATAGGAAAATACTTACCTTAATTTAGTGACTTACAGAGATCCAGTAGTCAATACTTTTCTTTAACTGGGCAGGAGGTATGGCTTATGTACCACTAGTGTTACACTGTTGCATAGTCATTTTGCAGCTGTACCAAAGGCTTGATTTTAGTT
This sequence comes from Protopterus annectens, assembly GCF_019279795.1. Taxonomy (NCBI): domain Eukaryota; kingdom Metazoa; phylum Chordata; order Ceratodontiformes; family Protopteridae; genus Protopterus; species Protopterus annectens. Next base: position 1,698,752,368 of record NC_056735.1, read on the forward strand.
TGTGTTCACAATCTGTGCAGTGCTACGGAGCACTTTGTGATAAGGCCCAGGAATACAGTGCACCAGGCTGCACAGCTGCTTTCTTTAAGCTCGCTTGCAGAAGATCACCAAAATTTGAAGCAAGTAATCAATTTATAGTTGCTGGTTAACAAATAACCACAAAATAAGACAGGAAAAGTTAAGCCACTGAGTTAGCAACTGATTTGGCAGCTGAGTTACCCACTGAGTTAGCAACTGACTTACCACTGAGTTAGTCACTGAATTAGGAACTGAGTTAGCCTTGAGTCAGCAACTGAGTTAGCCTCTGAGTTAGCAAATGAGTTTGCAACTGAGTTAGCTACTGTGTTAGCCACTAAGTTAGCAACTGAATTAGCCACTGAGTTAATGACTGATTTAGCCACAGCCTCTCCTCTCTCCAGATGCAGAAACACAACAATACCAGCAGAAAAAGAAACAAAGCAGCAAGTCCCAGACAAGTGTTTGTTTCTTTTAGTGAGTTTCCAGGTATTTCAAGGATCTGAATGAAGTTTTTCCTCTTAACCTATATAGTGCTGTGGAGCATAGCTAAAGTCAACTCATTAGCACTGAATGCCAAGAGATGGATTTGTTCTCCTTAAATATACTCACAGAACTCTCCAAAAACTGGAGGCATTCAATAAGATTAATGCTGCTGGTAATGGCCAACTGCAGAATAAGGTAAGAAGGAGCTAGCAACTGCTCCTCCCGTCTCCGCAAGCAACAATATAGCAACCCCAGTAAGAAAACAACAGTAGCAGTTCTCAAACAAATATTTGCACTTGTTTTGCCGTGTTCCATATTACCAAGGGTTTCACTGATGTCTGGTACATGATGATTATGAATATCTCCCTACATACTTCAGTAATAAACTAGTCTTGCCACTGCTAGCATTTTTTTCTGGAAGTTTTTATGGCCTAAATGATCTGTATTCTATCACACCTGCTACCACCTGCCATTCAACCAGATTTAACATCTCTTCCGCCAATGTTGCATTATTTTATCTTTCCCAGTGAGCTATCCGAATTGTTCAGAATTTGGGAACTTATGTGAACAGGGACTTAACTTTTGACCAACATGTGCTCACTATTGTAAGAAAGTCCTTCCATACAGCACAGCTTATAAACAAAGGGATTGTGTCAAGATCTAGGGATGTCAAAACTTCTGCAGCATCAACAGAATGGTTTGGAGGGACAGGTACATCTTGCAGAATATACTGCTGCTCTGGAACAGACTCACCATCCAAATAAAACAAAGTTTATCCCTATTCATATTCAAGCACAACTTGTGTTGCTTGTCCTTCTCTATCTTAGATGAGAAGCAAATGGGGTATTTTGTTTAGATACTTTAATAAGTAGAAACATCAGGATGGATAGCAGCATCATAAAATACAAACTAACTGGGTAACAGACAGACCTTACATACATACATGCTTACATCTCAAGAGTTTACTACAAAATGGCAGTCAGACTTGCATGTGCTCAGTATTTATACACTTGTGCAAGCCCTTGGATAGCTTCTTAAAGATACATACACACATTGATCTACATCCTCCCTCTTCAAAAGATTGCTCTTCATAAAAACAATATTAGAGTCAGATATGCATTACTATAAACATTAGAAACAAAACATAATGTTCATGTCCAAGTTGCCTTGTATCTGTTAGTGAAAACTCATATCAGGAACTTCTGGATTCCTCACAGGAACAGGAATATTCTCTGGAACTTCCTCTGGAATTGGAACACTGGACAACTCACTCTGAGATAAAAAGTATTTTTCACAAGCTATGTGCTGTGGTATAGGCTCATACACCATTATTAATGTTTCTGATTCCACCTAAACTCTGCTCCTTATGATTCCACAATGTATGATCTCGGCTCTGGACTAATACTCTTCATGACACCAATCCAATCATAACCTCTGAGTGGTTTACTGGTCTTATTGTAGTAGACCTTCTGGGTTAAATGCTTCATCAACAGATTGTTTTTCACTGACCTGTTGTTCTTGACACATGGAACCAACAATTGACTACTAATTGGTAATGTGGTTCTGGTTTGTCTTGACAGAAGTCTCTGAGCAGGTGAACCAAGATGTTTATCACAAGGAACAGGAAGACATCACTATTATCTCATTTTGATTTCTCTGGTAACTGTTTTTCACTTTGAACTGCACTTTCTGCCAAACCATTTGACTGCGGGCTACTCATGACATGAGTAAAGTCCCATTCTTCGCAAATTTTTTGAACTGTTGTCTTATAAACAGCGCCATTGTCAGAAATAATGTTGTGTGCACTACCATGTACTACAAAATGATGCTTCATCTTAGTAATGACAGTACTGGATGCCAGATTAGGAAGTAGGTCAATCTCAAACCAGTTGGATTAAGAGTCTACTAATACCAAATCATTTTGACCATTCCACTCAAAAATGTTGTTTGCTATTGTCGACCAACATAGTTCAGGAATCTGGTTTAGATGAAGTGGTTCCTTCTGTTGATGTGACTTTGTACTATTATACACATAACAAAATGAAAGTGTTCTCTCAATGTCTTGTGACATAGAAGGCCAGAATACTAGCCCTCTCACCCTTCTTTTGGTAGAGTTGGTTCCTGGGTAACCATGATGCAAGACAGTAATGTACTCTTGTTGCAATGACTTTGGAACAATTACTTTCAGACCTTTCATAATGATACCTTTGGCAAACAAAATCTCATCTCTGTATGGAAATAAGGTTGCACTTCTTCAGGTAAACTAGATTGCTTTGATGGCCATCCTTGATTGATAAAGTGGTTTAGCCTTTGTAAAACTGGATCTGTAGCTGTGTGATCTCTCAATTCATCAAGATGTGTGGAAGAAAAATTTCTCACTTCCATGACTTCAAAATGAAGGTACTCATTGTCATGCTTTTCTGTGGTGTTTTTGGGCGAGCTGGATAATGTATCAGCAATATAAAGAAGTTTGCCTTTCTTGTAGACAAGAGTAAAATTATACTTTTGCAATCTCAGCATCATGCATTGCAATATGGCTGGAGCTGAATGCATAGGCTTTCTCAAGATAGTGACTAGAGGTGGTTGGTCTGTTTCAACCTGGATAGGTCTACCATAAACATAATCATGGAACTTAGAACATGCAAACACAATTGGCAAAAGTTCTTTTTCAATCTGGGCATACTGCATCTCAGCTTGGGTAACAGTTCTCAATGCATAACCAACAGGTTGACCCCCTTGTAGAAATACTGCACCAAGATCAAATTTCAAAGCATCACAGGAAAGTTTAACTGGTTTATGAACATCATAGTATCTGAGAGTTGGTGGACTAATAATTCTCTGTTTCAGGACATCAAATGCTCTTTGATGTTGCTCTGACCAAGACCTTGATACATTTTTATGTGTCAGCTCTCTGAGTGTTGCTGAAAGTTATCTCAAGTCTGGAATGAACTTGCCTAGAGAGTTAACCATGCCAAGAAAACATTGCATGGCTTGAACATTGTCTGGAGTTGGCATCTCGAGCATTGCTGTTTGCTTTGAAGGGTCTGGTCTTAGGCCAGAACTAGTAAATAAATGACCAACATAATAACTTCTCGTAGCCTGAATTTGCATTTGTGTAGCTTGAGCTTCCAGAACTTTTCTGAGGTTTCTGTCATGCTCCACTTCACCATGACCTCCTACTAGTATGTTGTTTACTATAATAGCACAAGAAAATCCAGAGAAAATTTGCTACCTTGCACAATGAAAGACTTCACTTGCAGAATTTATCCCAAATGGCATTCTCAAAAATCTGTACATGCCAAACTGAGTACTGAAAGTAGTTAGCAAAGATGATTTCTTCTCAAGCTGAATTTGCCAAAATGAACTCTTTACATCTAAGAAACACAGTGGCATTTGGCACCAAGACTACAACTTCTTCGACTGTGTACATTGGATGATGAGGGCTTTTTAGTGCTTTGTTCAAATCTTATGGGTCAATACATATTCTGATGTCATCTGGGCTTTTCTTATGAGCTACCACCGTGGAACATACCCATTCAGTTGGAATTGCAACTGGACAAATCACACCTTGTCTCACCATTTTATATAACTCGGCTTTGACTCTGTCCTGCTTTCATGCATGTCCTTTTCATGCTGGCCTGATAACTGGACTGACATCTGAATCTAGCTTCATGGAGTACACAACTGGAAACTTCCCTAATTTGTCTTTGAAAATATCAGCATAGGCAGGAAAAATATACTGGGCAAAATTAGAGTAGTGGTCTTTCAAGGTAACTTGGCGGACTTCCTTATTAAATGAAAGCAGTTCCATTTTCAAACTGTCTCTGAACCCTAATAATGACTGGGCGTGCCTCTTGACCACATAAAATAACAAGTCATAACATCTTCCAGCAGAGTAACATGAAAGCACTACTGTGCCTTCAGTCTGAATTTCTTCATCTCCATAAGCAACAAGCTTTGCACACTTTGCCAAATCAAGCCTTCCACCATGACACACCCTAGAAAATGTTTCTACTGACATAACATTGCATTTGGAACCTGTATCAACTTTGAGCTATATGAGTTTGACATTTATCCAAACAGTGCAAAACACTTCATTCTTTGCCTTTAAATCTACTGCATTGACTGTTTCATGAACCAATGACACACCATCAACATAAAGAGTAGGGTTGCAGCTTCCTAATTGATCAACTCATTTCTTAAAATGTTCCTTTTTTAATAAAATAATGTGGGCCTTTTGATTTACAAAACCATTTGAAATTATTCCATTTATTGCATTTGTGACATTTTAGACCAAAAGCTAAATATTTTTCCTTTTTAGATTCATGACTTCCACCACAATTACGACAGTTGGCAATGAAACTAGGGTGGGGCCCATGCTTTGAGTTTGCTGACTCACTCTTATGCTTCACTGAGACTATGTGAACTCTGGAATTTGCTGGAAAGCTCTGGGGTTTGCCAGTGAGTGCTGCAGGGGCTGCAGTTGCTGCCATGTGCTTGGGCCTAGTTCTTTTAACCACATGCTACATACTATCAGCATGAGCTTTATAACTGTGCCTTTTAGAGCTATTCTCATTTATAAGCATATTTGTGTGCTTTTCTGTGAGCTTGTATATCTGACAAATCTCAATGGTCTTATTCAAAGTTAAATCACTGTCATGAAGCAAAACCTTTCTCACAGCATCATCTTTTATACCACACACAAGTCTGTCCTTTATCAACTCATCCCATAAGTCACCAAATCTGCACGTTTTAGCATTATTTCTCAAGTCAGTTATATATGCTGCAAAAATTTCACCAGGCTTTTGATACCTTGTGTAGAATAAGTGCCTTTCCATTGTAACATTTGTCTAGGGAGTTACACATTTCTCTAAATTCTGGTTTTAAGCACTCAGAGTCTTCCCTTGATCCAGTCAGTACAGCAATATGACAGTTTTCCCCTTCTCCTGTATAGATAGCAGGTGCATACACAAATGAAAGGTCCCTTTCTATGGCTTCTGACCCAGCTGAATTAAGCAGAATAAATGCCTTTGTATGATCATCTTTATCAGAAAATGCAGCCTGTATGAAATTGTTGTACTCTTGCTTAAGCACTCTCCAGTTCTCTGCAATATTACTGTCAAACACAATTGCACTGGGATTTTTGAAATCCATCTGCCATGCCCACAAAGTATGCATTAACACACTGAAAGTATGGCCCTTGTAATTAGGTATGAACAAACTGTGCTGTGAGCTTGTAACAACATTCAAATGCACAGTGGACTCTTTGAAATACTGTACTTTGTGAAATATGTTCTATAATGGATGTATTTTGTGAAATAACTTTACTGTAATACTACACAAACATGCAAACCCTTTATACACGTCTGATAACTTGGATATCTTTGACTAATATGAAAAATATAGATTCACTAAGCACGTATTGAAAAATGTAGTCATTTCCTCTTATTGTATTTGTTTTATGCAATTTGACATTATTTCAAACATTTTCTGTAGTAATTCAAATATTTTTATCAATATCAGACATATTGGTTTATGCAAATATCATTTAGAATGTCCTGTAAGCCTCGTTTCATATTTTGCAAATAAGAAATAGGGCTGAGAAGTTTAACATCTGAAATTAGTTTCTGACCTGTTTTGTAAAGTATACGTACAGTAGGGATGATTCACTGCTGTATATTCCTCTAGTTCCAACCAAGTGCATCTTGAACTCAAACTGAAGAATTTGGATTCCATCCTGGCTTTAAGTTGTTTTAGATATGCTGCTTCTGACACCATGTCACTCATCCTTCTCTATCATAGATGACAAGCAGGTGGGGCATTTTGTTTAGATGCTTTAATACATAGAAACACATCAGGATGGCTAGCAGCATCATAAAATGCAAACAAACTGGCTAACCAACAGACCTTACATCTCAACAGCTTACTACAAAATGGCAGTCAGGCTCGCACATGCTTAGTATTTATACACTTGTGCAAGCCCTTGGATAGCTTCTTAAAGGTACATACACACACACTGATCTACAACTTGGTTCTATGGATGTGAGGTAGAAAATTTACCCAGGACTGCCCTCTGTACTAATGGACAGAGGCAACTCCTAAACACTTTATCCCATGCATGGGTCCCCTCATATTATCTATGGTGTGATTCCAGTTATTCCCACTGGGGGTACTATATAACACTTTATCTCATGCACGGGTCCCCTCATATTATCTATGGTGTGATTCCAGTTATTCCCACTGGGGGTAATATATAATTATTGAGCATGGGATTGGTAAGGCCAATCTCTAATCAAATGGAATAGGTTAATTTGAGCACAAAAAGGGAAACTGGCTAGGCTTAAAATGGCCCTCAAGGGCAGCAAACCTAGTATTTACCTATGAACCTATGAAAAAGTTGGGGAAATTTCACAAAATATGCTCCAGCATTCTGAGTTCTGTAATCAGTAGAGTTGGGTTCTTCTCTGCTTTTAGCCAGTTTCAGGAGTCTGGGTCAAATCAAGCACCTGGGATCTTGCAGGCATGTCATAGCTATAGGTCAAGGCATGGAGCCTTTGTGTATGGACTGCAGAAGTGACCCCTTAGTATGTAAATGTTTCTGCTTTTTTCTGATGGTATTTAGCCTCAACATGATCCGGTTGAAATAGGCTTTCTGAATTTCTGCACTGAGAAGCTTTAACAGTAAAAGAAACTAAAATAAAAAAGAAGTATTCTACCACTTCATTACTATCAGTATGGCCACTCAGTATTTGGGCGACCTTCACTTTAGCAGTCAATTCAAATGTCAGCAAAAAGGCTTCAGTGCCATCTGTGGGACTCATCTTTGAAAGAAATAGATATATTTTATCATCTTATCATCTGTAACCAAGCTGTGGTCTTTCCCAATTGCTTCCTCATACATATCTGAAGCTTGAGCCAAGGCTTGGATGTCTTCTTACAGGGCCAAGATGGCCCTTTGCTGTTCTTTACTACATCTCTTTAAAACCACAGCATTTTTGATGGACTACCATAGAAGCATCAACTGAGCAGATCTTGTAATGTTTGATAAGTTTCTTGATGTGTACAGGCAAAGATGGGTTAGATTCTTATGTACAGTTGTTTTCATAGTTAGTTTTATTGTAGTTAAAAGTAGTGGTTCTGTATCTTTCCTCATATTCCTTGGTAGCAGTATTATTACAGTTTACTTGCTCCAATGAAGAATTTATTTACCAGCATCTCCAGTATTCCAAATGTATTGTGGGCAATAAAGAAGACTGGATTCTAGGAGCTTCTAGGAAAAATGTAGTTTAATCTTTTAAATCCAAATCATAAAACAGCTTTAACAGAGAGGAAAATGCTTCAATGTAGCTTTAAAAAACAGACAAATTATTTCTTATACTGATTAAGACTTTACAGCAGATCATAGTATCTTCCACGACAACGCATAGACTTTTATATTTTTGAAGCCTTAGACAGAGTTCAAGACCAGATAAATGACAATCTCTCCTTGCTTTTTTATGTGATATTTTCCTCTGCACTTGCCAGCCAGCAAACCATCCTCTGGCCAAGTCCATTTGTGCCCCGATTCCTGGGAATTTCCCAGTGATGGGTAGAACTGGTTGGATGCCATTATATAGGCCACCCTAGCATTGGCCTGCATCCTTACTATCATCCTGGCAATTATGGCATATTTTTTGTGGATCTTAACCCTTTTCCTGGGTGGCAACATGTGACCCAGATCACCACAGGAGCCTCTATGACCTCCCAATATGAGGACTTGATAACCAAATGCCCATCTCTGGGCCATCCTTTGTATCACTGTCCCTTTTCTGAAGATAAGCAAGGCCCTACTCCCCACACTGGCTCCAACAGATGTCCAAGTCAAAAGAAACCATTTTCTAAGTGCAGAAATGCAGGGATCAGCAATTTATACAGTCTAAATCCAAAAAAAAAATGAAAGTCCGGTTTTAGAAAATAATAATGTTTACTGGCCATAGTGACACTAAAGTAATCATTTTCTTATTTTTTATATATTAATCCATATTTATTTTTATACACAAGTTTCTTATTTAAATAAGAACATCTAAGTTCCAGTAACTATGATCCTGTGCAGAAGTCTTTTATGATTTATTACTCCTATGGGGGTTGATCATCATGTGACTGGTTTGAACTACACAATTAGGTATAAAAGGGGTGTGTCATCTAAGGAAGTTTTCAAACTGAAGACAAAAGCACTTATTGGTGATTCTATAACATGGTATTAAGTTTTCTGGATAAGTTTCATTAATAAAACTTTTGGTATCTGGATAAGTTTCATTAATAAAACTTTTGGTTTTATCAAGTGATTCTCTGACTGTCCCTGACCATACCTTAATTTATATAGTCTACTTTTGAACAACTACTTCAAAAGAGTGCTTTCTATAGAAACCTTTTAGTCTCTTGTCTAACACAGCAGCTTCACGATAAGCAGCAACTCAGATGTTTCTTTTTTTAAAATAACTTCACTAAGAGGGAACTGTTTTCTTTGTTTGTAGTTTTCTATATCCTTCTTCTGGCTACATCCCAGTTTAACTAATGATACTCTCTTTTTTGCTTTACACTGCTTTAAACAACAATCCTCCTTTAAAAATAGGACAGGCCAATCATGTTGCAATAGGTCAAAATGTGCTTACCTGTATTCATGGAGCCAACAATGTTCTGTGCCATATAGCAATGTTAATCGTCTTTTGTCTGAGTTGAGACAGTCTTGTTTTCAGTTTAGGATTTTAGAGAAGCAGCATAAAGTAAAATAATCACGAGGAATTAACAAGGTGCATTTTGTTCTAGGTCAAGAAAGGGCAAATGGCAGAAACCAAAAATAGTTATTTACATTGAGTGTATTTAGAAATAATAATGTGGCTACATATCCCTGCTCTTTATTACCATTTGTAAGTAAGGCTGACAATAAAGGAGCAATACAGCTCCTAAAGTAATGAAACTCATGACACCTGTAAACAATAGAAACATGTTTGTAGATCAAGTACTCCTTCAGTGAGTAGCAATCTTATGAATCAAACATACAAAAAGCCCTTTCAGTGAACAGTAAGCTAAGTGGGGTTTTTTTTTCCGGGTACAAGTCATCTGTCACCAGCAATATGAGATGGAGGGATTCCCCACTCAATTTTTATGTATGTGAATCACGGTTGTATAACAATGGGGTAAAGAGAAATGTTCATTATCACTGAAAATTACTTTCAGCATGTTTGATTCATAGGACTGGCAATTGTTATAAGAGTGCCCAATCCATTGATAACTCCCTGCAGAACATGTCTTTGACATTGAGGGCAATTTTCTTCTCCAAATTAGCACAAATGAACAGAATCTCTGTGTCCATTAGACCTTCAAATATTTTCACCATAGCCAAATAACAACATAGCATTCCTACTGGATAAATCACTACCAGGGCCAGCCTTTGGCTAATTGGGCAGATTAGATGAAATAGGGCCTGGCGGCTATGGAGACATCATACTTTTTTGTGGGCCATAATCATTCTCCCAGACTCGTTCCTGTCAATTCTGCTTTTTTTCATCCTGCTGAAGAAGCATCCCATGGGGATGCTCCTTTGCCCTGGTTGGCCAAAACTTTCTGTTTAAAGAGCAAGGCAGTTTACAATATGTAGTCTTGCTCACTATGTAGGCATCAACCTTAGCACTGAAGCCAACTACATTTCCCAAAATCCCTTGTGTCTCCACCCCTGTGAGGTTTTCTTTAAGGGCATAGTTTTTCTTCTGTTTTTTGTAGTGTGTTTGAGACATTGTTTTGTTCAAGTGACAAGTAGTTTATTATTGCAACTGCAAGTGCAAAGGAAGCAACCAGTACTGAAAGCGTTTATAGCTAACTGTAATCTCGAGTCATTGTGAGTTATGACTTATTTGGCAAGTATTTCTTTCCTTTCTTTTTTCACAGGTTAAACCACATATATCAGCAAGCAGTTGCAAGATTGCGAGCTGGGATGGGGTGGTGGTTAAATTTAACACAGCACTGCTGCCATGGGTATTACTCCACTCCACAGATTACAACAATCCAGATTTTTTAAAAAGAAAATATGACACTGTATCAACAGAATCAGCACAATAATCTTTCAATTCTACTGGTACATTTTCAGGAACCCAACATTTTTTAAAATTCTTCTGGCACTGACCTTGCTGTGTAGATAACATCTCTTTTAGTGATAGTGATGATGTCCCGCCCCAAGAACTATACCGTATTTTTTTCTCCCACTCTCAAACCTAAATAGTGGCTTCACCAAGAAATTGTTGGGACTCGGGAAGTAAAGAGTTTCAAACTTAATTTAAGCAGCATTAAATATTCAAGCAACCAAGCCACTCCATCTCCAGGCTTCATTCGCACTTCTGCCTGCCAACCATGAGGTACTGCTCTACAGATTAGAACATTTATTTATGGCTGACTCAACACAGTAATGTTCCAATTCTGGTGGTACATTTTATGAAATCAATATCTCTTTGTAGAAAGAGGCTATAATGCAACGCGTCTAGATAGGGAGATTAATGATATATTACAGTTAAGAACATCAACAGCTAGACCTTATTTCTATACAGGAAACATTGAACAAACAAATGACATACAAATATCTAATAGGAGTGAAGGCAAAATACGTTATGTTACAACGTTCAATAGAAATACATCTGACATAAAAAAATATTAGCAATAATTGGTGTATTCTAACATCTTTACCAGAGCTGCACTCCATTATTAGTCAACACCCAGTTTTTCATATAGGAATTCAGCTAGCTTGAAACAAAAACTACGCTATAAAGATATGTGTATTAAAGAAAAATTAAATATTAATATGACTCAAACTGTACCTTGCCATAATTGTTGTTGTTGTGACATCATAAATAAGAATAATATTTTTGTCCATCCAGTACGTGGAAAGGTATAAAACTTTAATTGTTTTGGTACATGCAACAGCATGCATATAGTCTATTTTGCCACTTGTAAATTATGTACTGCTTTTTATATAGGCAAGTCTACTAGATGCCTCAGAGATAGGATCATTGAACATAGGTCAGATACACGAAGAAAGATTACTACTAATTCATTAGCCAAACATACAAATGAGTTTGGCAATGGCCATATATTTATTTTCATGGTGATAGACAAGGTGACTGTAAGCATAAGAAAACATGATGCTAGCAATGAGTTAGAAATCAAGGAATAAGAGTGGATTTTAAAAATGAATGCTGATATTTTACCAGGTATTAATCAGACTGTGTCACTGAAACCTATATTAAAGCACATACAGATGTGCTTGCAATAGTTGTGTTTTACTTTAAGGTTCTAATTGATTGTTAATTGATTAATCTTTGGGCTGTATGTGATTAGTATTTAAGTGAACTGTTTTCTTCTTCTGTTTTACACTGATGAAAGGTTTTCTACCTAGAAGCTTTGTTCTGCAATAAACAGTTTGTTTTTATCAGCATTATCCAGTTTTCTTTTGCTTCTGCACTTGTTTGTAGTGCCAGCAAAGGATGCTAATTGAACCGTCTACACTTCTACTTAGGTTAAAGAGATTAAGGAGCTAGGCTGAGACTGAAATTAATGCAATAGGATCACTGCTGTACCCCAGGTAACAAACTGTGTAAATAAATAAAATAAACAGAAATTCATGAGATTGAGTGTGCTTGTGTAGTGCTATTTATTAAACAACTAAGTATTTTGTCAGACCCAATTCATGATGCATCTTTTGTTTTGAATATAACATTTAGAACACGTTATTTTGTGAATTTTGTTGGTTGGAGTCTGTCTGGGATATGTAGGCCTTGGAAAACCTGTCTCTAGGGTGAAGTTGGCAATAACTTTGTCTGATATTATATCGTCAATATCCACTGGATCTGGTTAAGTATTACTATTTTTAAATGGGGTCTGCACAGTGTTGAGCATTATTCCTTATTTTTCTGTCATAAATAAAGAGGGATTTGCAGTTTTCTTTAGTAGCCATTGCTTGATTGAGTTTGTGAAATGTATTTTTAACCTGATGGTATTTCTTTCAGTTTCTTAGCTAAATATCTGATGTATTCCTTGATGTGAGAGTCTTTTGTTGTACTCTATACATTTAAGGGGTTCTTCCTTTTATTGTATAGATTGTAATGCCTGAGGACTGCCATGCTGATTTGCTTTTAAATGTTCCTCTTTTGTTTAGGTTTAGGAGTGATTCCACACTATTTTTTGCCTGAAAAAAAAAAAAAAAGTTGAGCAGATGGCTGTTGTGAAAAATGCATGATTTTATAGTGATGATTATTATTCCTCTTGGAGACACAGTCAATACTTATAAATCATTGATTATCTGCCTGGTTACTTCATTAAGATCATCACTCTGTGGTCAGGGCTGCCTTCTTCTTCTTCTTTCGGCTTTTCCCGGTTAAGGGTTGCCACAGTGGATCACCTATCCGCTCATGACTGGCAGTAGAGTTTTTATGGTGTCGAGTTGCCAGCCCGGCACCTGCCTTCTACTGAGGTTAAAAATATTTAACTGCTGACTCACTTTTACAAGTTTGCAGTAGTGGCAATTAAGGCCATTTATTAGTAAAGCACTTATTTTTATGCAGTGTGTTTTATTTAGGTGAGTGCATACCTTTATGAAATGTTATCACAATAAAAATAGATGAGATGGTAGGATAAAACCACACATATAAACTGGACTGCAAGATATTTTGTTAAATTCACCATTGTAATTTTCAGCCATGCCATCATAAAGACACCAGCAAGACCATGAGATTTTAGAAGGAAGCACTTTAGTGGAAGTAGAAAAAGAAAATTGAGCCAAGCAAGAAACGCGTTTGCAGAAAAGCAAAAGGGTGCTCTACATAAGTACATCTGAAGAGGCAGACTTGGGAAATGCAAGTATTTGTGGAGAAGAAAATGTTTTTACCAAACTTATGGAACTGACAGAAAATGACCAACAAGCATGACCTGATGACATACAAAAGCCTCAGAGTGATGCCATTTCCAGTCACACTGGAGAGAGATCATGGAATGCGATGAAAGTGAGGGTACAGAATATATTCCATAGCAGAAGAGTGTAATGCTCAAGAAAATGAAGGTTTGAACATTTTGGTTACAGAAAGAGATCTAAACAGTACCAACTTTAAAGGTCAGTGTAACATAACAGATGACCCAGCCACATGGCTAGAGAGAATGGACCAACATGTAAGAAACTACCTAATACAAAAGTAGACCAATTAAAATACTTTTGACTAAATTTCCACAGAATGAGAATGGAGCACACTTTTCAAAAGTTCACTGCAAAAGAAAACTGCCAAATGGAGAAATCATTTCTCACCCTTGGTTAATGTGCTTCATGTCAGTGGAAAAGATATTTTGTTTTTATTGTCATCTCTTTGGAAATTATGTAAAAAGTGCCCTGACTACCAATAGGGTCAACAAAATGGCATAATTTACACCATAGCCTGACAGAACATAAGTCAAAAGGTCATTTAGTGGCTATGCTGAATTGTTGTGAACTTCACGGGAGACTATGTGCTGAGCAAACTATTGACAAAGTTCAAGAAAACCTTATAAATCAAAAAAAAAGAAAGAGATGGTATCAAGTTATTGAAGGCTAGTTTATGTAATTCAGTTTTTGTTTGAGTGTAATCTTGCATTTTGTGACCCTGTTGAACAGTTAGGAAGTACACGTAATGGCAACTTTCTTGGTATTATAGAAGTGCTTGGAAAATTTGACCCAGTCAGTCAAGATCATCTTAAACAAATTTCTAATAAGGAAATGCACGATTGCTATTTTGGCAAACATATGCAGAATGAACTCATAAGTATTATGGGAGTTGCAGTGAGAAAGAACATCATTTATTGAATAAAACCTACAAAGTATTTTGCTGTAGTTCTTGACTGAAGTTCAGATATTAGCTACCAGGAACAGATATCCTTACGATTAGATATGTCTATTATGGTACATTACCAGATACATCAGCTGGTGTACATGAGCAGTTTATAATATTTTTGATGTGGAAAGCACCACAGGGGAAATTTTGTATAGTGTGCTTAAGCAGTAATTAGAAAAATAGCAGCTGCAGTGGTACAGTGGTTAACGTTTCCACTTCACAGCAAGAGGTACTCTGGTTCAATCCTTGGCTGGGGTGCCTTCTGTGCAGAGTCTGCATGTCCTCCATGTGGTTGCATGGGTTTCCTCTGGGTGCTCTGGTTTCTTCCCACATCCCAAAGACATGCTATAGGTGGATTGGACACTCTAAATTGGCCCTAGGCGTGTGTGCATGTGTGTGTGTGCCTTCTGTGGAAGGTTGGGTGCTGGGCTGGCAACTCGACACTGTAAAACTCCACTGACAATCATGAGCGAAGACGTGATATGCTGTGGTGACCCCTAACCGGGAAAAGCTGAAAGAAGAAGAAGGGTTAGACTTAAATAATATCGGAGGTCAACACTATGACAATGGAGCTAACATGAAAGGGAAGGAATCTGATGTTTAGGTTCAACTTTATCAAAACAATCCAATAGCATTTTTACACCCTGTACTTGTCACAACTACAACCCAGTACTAGGAGATATGGCAAAAACCTGACCTGATGCACTGACAATTTTGGAACACTTCAGCATCTTTATATTCCTTTTTTCACCATCAATAAAGAGATGGACAGTTTTCCAAAAACATGTGACAGGTCTTACTGTAAAGCATCAGTGTGAAACTAGGTGGGAATGTTGAATACAAAGTGGAAAGGCTGTAAGGTATCAATTTGGCAATTCCTATGATGTCCTTATTGAAATTGCAGAAACTTGAAAGTTGCTCAGGCAAGAACTAAAAGCGAATAAGTAGCTTACCAAATGGAAGAGTATACGTTTATTGTATTGTTGGTGTATAACTTGCTGTTTCACATACATTTTGTCAGCAAAGAACTACAAAGAATTACAGCAGATCTTAACAGATGCATTTCTTCATTTGAAAATCTCTTGTTTGACTCAAGAATTGTAGAGAGACTGGCTTTGAAATAGTCTTATATGGTGCTAATAAACTTGCAAATGACTTGGAGGTAGACCCAGAATTCAATGTAAAATAGATGAGAAAGAGAAAAAAGGCACAGCAGCTATGAGTCTCATGATGATCCAGTTATTGATCCCAGTCAATTTTACAAAGCAGAATGCTTCAATCAGGTACCAGACAAGGCTCTACAGTCTGGGGCCATGTTTTAATTGGCTTTTTAACTAAAGTTCAACAAATTCCATAGCTTGAGTTACAAAAACATGTTGCAGACTTGTAAACTGCACTAACTCATGTGAAAGACATTCAGAAACATTTAGCAGACTCAGATGGTCATATGCTAGTTGAAGAAATGGAAGCACTAAAACCTATTCTTCCATCTTCCTACATCAGACAACAATTAAAAATCCCAGAATTCCTAACTGTGAATGAGAAAACTATTGGATTTAAAATTTTTATTGCTCTGTGTATATTTCTAACCATACCAGTCATAGTGGCATCGGGTGAAAGAAGCATTTCCAAACTTAAGTTGATAAAATCATATCTGATGCTCCAAGACAGACTTAACAGCCTTGCAATATTATCTATAGAATGTGAGGAAGTAAAAAATAAATAAATTTTGACATTTTAAAAGAATTTGCAAAAAAGGAAAGTCAGAAAAAAAATTCTGTAAGTAACTGGGGCACCAAAACTAATTTGCCCATCATACTTTGGAAAAAAAAAAGCTAGCCTTAATATTATTCATAAAATGTGATGAAGCCAAAACGTTTTCTCTCAGCAGCATCTGTAAAGATACTGCAGAGCACAAAGAATATAAAATTGCAATGACAGTTTCAAAGGCTTTTCATAACAACAACAACAAAAAAAAACAACAAAGACTGTCTATGCATACGTAGTGTTGTATTTTAACCTGTTTTATGTTTAACTAGGCTCTAATGAAACAGTAGTAAGTAATAACATATTACTGATATGTTTTATCTACAGTACATCATGAGGCAGAAACCTGAAACACTGGAAAGCTTTATAGAATATAAATGAAGACAGATTCCTTTCCCACAAATCACAGGGAGTTAAAAACCTGAAAAATAAACAACACTTGCAGATTACACAGAAAGGCTGCTTATACGTAGGTAGAGTTTTAACGAGATTTATATAAAAAATAACTTATTCATACATCTGAACTGTCCAGATTTTAGCAGAATGCTCAGATTTTTGCCTCATATTTCTGGTCTGTACCTTATAAAAGTTGCAGTTTTCTGGCAAATCACTAAAGATTGAAGTCACTAAATAATGACGTACATTTGATTGTCAAACTTCATATCCTTCCGAAAATGCATGGCAACACAAATCCTATTATTCTGGCAACCTTGTAAGTTTCATCATCATTATCATCATTATCATCAGCCCCCTTTTTCCCATTTTGTTTACATTGGGTTGGGGTATCGTGTTAACTGTCGCCAACTCTCTTGATTCAGTGCCACACTCCTGCCTTCTTCAACACTCATGTCTGACTATCGCAGATCTTTCACACAATCCATCCACCTCTTGGCTGGACGTCCTCACTTCCTCTTACCTTCTTTCTGTCTTTCCCAAATCTTCCTCACCAGATTGTCTTCTGCTTTTCTACACATGTGCCCAAACCACTGTAATCTGTTCTCTTTCATCTTTTCTGCAATTGGAGCAACTTTTGTCTTCTGCTCTTATGCCCTCATTTCTTCATCTGTCCCACAGTGTGCATCCTGCTACCTTTCTCAGGGACTTAATTTCCATCACCTCTGGCTTCTTCCAACTGTTCTGCCTTTACTGCCAAGGTTTCTGTACCATACAGTAGTACTGGTCACACCACTGTCTTGTACACCTTACATTTCATCTTCTTTGGCATTTTTCTGTCATAGACTACACCTGATACTCTATGCCAGTTGGCTGCAGCCACTCTGATTCTAGCTTTGACCTCTTCATTCAGACTACCCTCCTCCTCAACCACCCCTCCCAGATACTTGAAGCTGTTTACCTGTTCCACTATCTTCCCTTCTATCTCTATTCTCAGCTTCTTCTGATTTCGCCAATTTGCTGCCATTACCACCATCTTATCTGTGCTTAGTTTCATCCTATGTGCCTTCAGATTTACATTGTATTCTCCTATCCTTTGCTGAAGTTCTAGAGCTGTCTGCCTGTACTGCCACATCGTCTGCATACAGCAGCTTTGTTGATCATTCCCCTCCAACCTGTTTGCTAATGTAGTCCATCACCAGTATGAACAGCAGTGGGATCAGAGCTGAACCTTGGTGTACACCCACTCCCACTCCCACTGGGAACCCTTCTGTGAGGCCGAACATTGTTTGTACTTGAATCACTGGGTCCTTGTACATAGCCTGCACTAATTCTACCAATGTTTCTAGAACTTCAAACCAGTGCAATACTGCCCAGATCAGCTTTCTTGGGACCTTGTCATATGTTCACTCCAAGTCTAGGAATGCCCAGTTGGACTGTCTCCTCATCTCTAGCTTCTTCTCGAATATCTGTCTCAATGCAAACACTGGGTCTTTTTTGCTGCATCCTGATCTGAATCCAAACTGCTCATCTGCCATCTTACATTCTACTACTCTGTGCATCCATTTATCAATCACCCTCTCCAAAACTTTCATGCAGTGTGGTAGGACTTTGATGCCTATGTACTACCCACAGTTGTGGATGTCCTCTTTGTTCTTGTTCACTGGCATGAGTATGTTTATTCTCCAGTCATCTGGGATATGCCTTTCTCTCCACACTGCTATTAGTACCCTCAGGAGCCATTTTTCCCCAATCTCACCCAGCATCTTTATTGTATCTGCTGTGACCTTATCCGAGCCTGCTGCTTTCCCTGACTTCCTCTTCTTCTCTCATCATAGGTTGTTTCTGGGGCAGTACAGCTTCTGTGTGGTTTTCTTCATTCACAAGCTGCTGAAAATACTCCTTCCATCTGCCTTTGATGTCCTGTGGACTGGTGAGCAGGTTGTTGCTGGCATCCCTTATGAAGGGTGTCTGACTATCTTCTTTATCTTTCTGCTTTGCTTGCAAGCTGATATAGTTGCTTTGTGCCACTTACTGAGTCACTTTCCAGAAGTTGGTAGAGTGCCTCCGATGCCCTATTCTTTGGTATTGCAACTTCTTTCTTAGCTTCTTTGTTAGCCAACCAGTAGTCCTTCCTAGCCTGGTCAGTCTTTTCTATCTCCCACTTCTTCCTGCACTCTTTCTTTCTTTTGATGACTTCCTGGACTTCTGCATTCCACCACCAGCTTTCCTTATGTACCTTATATCCATACCTGGCTCTGCCACATATCTTTTCTGTAGTCCTAACACATGCTATTTTTAGGTGCTGCCATTCTTCTTCAACTCCACCTATTTCCTCCTCTTCTTGGGTGCCAGAGCCCTGAGTAATTCCTTGAACTGTTATACTTTCTCTCCAGTCAACTTCCAGGTCTTCAGCCTGGTCTCTGTTGACCTTACAGCTTTCTCTGACCACTGCTTGCAGCTGATTGTGGCAACTAGTGGATTATGCTGTGGGCCGACTGTTTCACTGGGGATGACTTTGCAATCATGGATTCTACTCCAGTGCCTTTTCCTTACTAGGAGGAATTCTACCTGAGTTGCATGTTGGCTACTCTTGTATGTGATCTTGTGACTGTCTCTCTTTCTGAACCATGTGTTGGCTACTATCAAGCCATTTGCCAGACAGAAGTCTAGAATGGCTTTTCCTTCATTACTCCTGCTACCCCACCCATGTGGACCCAGGACAGTCCTCACATCCTGTTCTGTCTGTCCCGATATGTGCATTCAAGTCACCCATTATCAACACCAATTCATGTTGTCCTGCTTTATCTAGTAGGTCCTGGAACTGCTGTCTGAATGTACTCTTTTCCTCACTATCACAACCCTTCTGTGGGGCATAGACTGAGATTATGAATACTGCCCTATCATTACACTGGAGTCTGATTGCCATGAGTCTATCATTAATTCTGATGATATCCCTCACTACCTTCTGAAGCCTCTCTCTCACCACAATTCCTACACCATTTCTAGCCTGTTCCCCACCTAAGTAGTAGAGTCTGGATCCCAAGCCAAGTGGATTTGCTGCACTGCCCTTCCATCTCATCTGATGGATACATAGTGTTTCCAGCCTCCTCGGTATCATCATGTCATTCACTTCCAAGCTGCATCCTGCCAGTGAACCTACATTAAGCATAGCAATTCTGAGTTCATGTTTGTCAGGTTGGTTGGTTTTACGTCCAGCTTTTGTTCAATAGAGCTATCCCAGGTAACCCAAGCTGGTCATCTAGACACTGGCCAGCCAGTAGCTTTTTGATCCAGAGCTGCTGTAAGTCTATAAGAGCAATTTCTATAATCTCTCACTGGTTTTGGACCTTTGTCCCCCCTCCCACCATTATTTAGGTTTGTCCAGATTTCTTGTCAGGAGGCAGAAAACTGAGGTATTAACATTATATGCAAAGTTTTGAAGACTATAAAAGAAGACACTCCGTATAAGTAAGTAGTTTTAATATGTATTCTTATTCAAAATGTAAGCTAAAGAATCATTATTTTGCTCTTAATAGTATAATATATGGTCTCAGTATTTAATCTAAAGTAACTCTAGTAGACTGTGGAGGCTGTGTGGTGCCAGAGAAGGGCATGGCATAGAGTGAGGGGTGTTGCTAAATGAAGATGGGGTTTTGTTTGTGTCCCTCAAAAATGTCCCATATTGGACCAGATAATTGCTAAGGCTGACCCTGGTCACTAGTAATCCTTGCTCCTGACACCCAGGTAAATCAGTGTATTAACTTTCTATGTGCAGAAAGCCAAAATAAAAAAGTTGAACCTCGAATGCTTCCTCAAATTGTCAGTCATTGCAAGGATAGGAAGAAAACTGCTACTATATATTCAATGTCTGAGGAGGCTTGTAATCATCAGGCAGTAATTTCCGTGCCAGTAAAAGGACTGTTGCAGAAATATGTATTGCTTTTAATATAGAGATGCTTGCAAAAGGTTTCCAGTTTCTTCAGGATAACTTAAAATATAGTGCTACATATCTCTGAGCTAGACAGCGGTTAAAAAAGTTAGTTGACTGTTTGCAGGTGAGAACAGTAGGCTAATATTTTAAAATGTTTAAAAAAATCAGAAAAGATTCAAGTTGATTGCCATTGCCTAGATAAATGCAGATCTAAGTTCTCACTGAAAGATCAATAAATGTGGCTGCCACTGAGGAGCACATTCCTAGCAGTTACATTCCTGCTGATATTTTCTCCATTGTTATGTTCCTGTAGCTTCATATATTAACTTAATGAATACAGATCTCTACCACTGATAGTTTACAGATGACCTGCTGCTTACATGTAGTGGGATCACCAATCAACACATCAGTTGCATTCTCTCTCTCACTCTCTTGTTTTTCTGTATGGCCTCTACTGAATTCTTGCTAAATTCTTTATACACTATCCCTAAGAGAGTAGCTAAGCACAACAAATTTGCAATTTTACCACATTGTAGATATTTTCACAGTACACAGTCTGTGTGGATTAACATTTGGGACATAACTCCTGTTGACACTGCACTCACACCTCTTTCAAGTAGCTCATGTAGGCTTATGAATTTTAATATTTAATACAGCTTATTTTAATAAAATATGTATAGTACATTTTGCTGCCAGCAATACTGTAATTCAGCTAATCAGATCAGTGTTTTTGAAACTAGTGCTGACTCTTTTTCAGTTTCCCATATTGTATTATTCCTAATTTATGAGCAACCACTAAACCTATCTTACTCAAATTATGTTATCAAAATTAGCTCATTTTATTTATTTTTTCCATTACCACTGTTAGTTTGTTTGTAATATTGTAAGTATGCACATAGACTTTAATGTATAAATGCTTTTTCACTTCTTGATTTAGATTGAGGATCTTAAGCGATATTTGTAATGCATTCTTATGTATAATATAGCAATAACCCAGGGCTGGATGTGGGTAATGCTGGATTTACTGACAGTTGGTGTGGTTTGGTCATGAGGGTAAAGCCTGAGTGACCCAACAAATCCAACCATAGGTAAATCAGCATTACCCATACCCAGCCATGGGTTCTTGCTATTATCCAATGACATTATTTATGAAAAATCCATACTTTTCTTAAACTATGTCATTGTATAACAGGTCTGTGATGTTATTCCACTTTAATTTTTATGTCTTGGGGTTGTTTGATGTACTATGCATGAGTATGGGGCTTACATCCCCATGCTTACACAGTACACCGGTGATTTGGAAAGAAATGTAGATGGGGAAGGTGTTCATAAGCTACTTTGTCAGCCACAATGTTCTGCATGCAGGCAGAATCTGGTACATTTTTAATTTTTTTTTAACGTACCTGATTCTTCTTGATTGCAGAGCATCATGGCTGACTTAGTAGCTTATGAACACCTTCTGGATCTACAATGTTGTTTGTTATCTGGAAGCATACATCTCAATCTCTTAGAGCAAGAAATCTGGACAAAGCCATAAATAATGGAGGGATAAAAGTCCAAAAGTGGGACAGTTTTTAAGTATTGCTGTTACAAATTAAGAAAATTGATAGAATAACAGGTTTTGTATTAGCATTAATTTTCTGAAGGGTATGAAGTCTGAAACTCAAATGTCTGTCATTATTTTCTAAGTTTAACCTTCAATAATTTGCCAAAAAAAAATCACACACATTTATGAGAAACAGACCAAAAATCTGGGCATTCTGCAAAAATATGCACAGTTGAGAGTTATGACTGGAAGTTATATATGCTGATAAGGAAACCCGGCCATTCAATGATACTTAAGCGGCCAGACTTACTTTTGGTATAGTCTCCATTTACAACAGGCACATTGGTTAGGCTGACCAATCAGCATGCTCATTTTTGAATGTTAATGGACAGTCATTGTATAATTTAACATATTAACCCAGGGATTCATGAAGCTTGCGCCAGGCGCAGGCGTAGCATTGGTGTTTTAACGCCAAATATAGCCGCCGACCAATCCAGGTACGAGCTGTTTCCACATGCACTACCAATGTACACTAGAGCTGCGCAGCTCACGGCACTTGTATGCTAATTACCCCATGTACAGCAGTGTAGCATGCAAATGAAGGTATATAGCAATTCATGAAGTGGTGCAGGCATAGCGTAAGCATGCAGAAATGTAAACCAAAAAAAATAGTTTACATTTTTTCAAACTGAACATTGGACCCATGAAAGCGGACCAAACTTACGTATTGCAATGTTAACATATGCCAATGGCTAAATATACAGCCAATGGCATAAAAAAAATGCACAACACATAAAAAATAACATTTAATGTCATGGCCGCACTAACGCAAAGTACAACCGCAATGCATGGTTGCGCAAATGGGAACACAAGGAAAATATATTTAGATGTCATAAAACTGCAATGTAACACAAATCATGATTTTGCTATAATAGTCAATGGTACGCATGCTACACCAGAATCAAGGCGCAAGGGTTGCTAAGGGTCTGTGACAGTGTTCCGCGTGGTAACTAGGAATTAGTAGTCAATGCCATGCAAATGGTTCAAGTAATACTGAATCGCAAACGTCCCGCCGGCGTAAGGATGTACCACATGGTGCAGCGGTACAACACCGAGGAGTGGCCTAGAGGTAAACATGACATCATGAGAGGTATGCGCCGCCATAGCTGTAAGCACATTGGAGCATGGGTAATCCAGGTTGCCTGTTGCTAAGCAAAGCTGCAGGATAGGGGTGTGTACCTAGCCATAGCTATGCTTAGCTGAGGGCACACAAGGTGACCGAAAGTGCATGTGAACATGGATGAAAACGCACTCAAAAGCCAGAAACCGGGCGTGTGCAGTGCGCAACTTAGCTGAAACAGGAAGGTTACGGGAAGACACTAAGGAAATGCTGCAGCATGGTAATATGAGTATAAATGAGTAATTAACACCTAGGAACTCACAGTGGACCATTGATGACAGCTAACAATGCTGCCAGCAGCTACCTGCAGAATAGGAAAGGGGAGTTGCCGTACTGCTAAGAAAAGAGAACTGTCACATCAGAATAAAGCAAACCTGCAGTTGATCAGCTACATAACACATTTCACAGCACATTCCTGGGTTGGGAAATTACAAAATATGAAAGCAGGCAGCTGGATGTGTTCCTGACAATGGGAGGGGAATCGAGTTGAAAAGTGAAGTAAAGGGCAATAGATGAATCACGGCAGCCAAGTGTAATTCAACACCACAGGCATCACAATAGCAGTACCTGCTGTGAAACCCACAAGTAAGATACCCTGCAGCTGGAATTGCACATACACACCCAATGATATCAGCAACTTCCAAAGCACAATAGTATAAAGTGTGAGAGCACCGCACACACACTTGTGTATTTCCAAACACTCTGCACCATTGGTATAAACAGACGGGGAACTTTTAAAATGTACATGGTAGGGGCCGCCATAGCTTTGATTCATCAGTATGTGTTGGAGACTGAAGATAGTGTGGAGGATGAAGCTGACAGCCACCTCAGGAACTGGAAGAGGAGCAGAGTGTTCAGACCAAGGGCAACCTACCAGGGGCTAAATGATCTGGAGATAGTAGAGCATTACAGGGTGGACAGGGACACCATATAGTAAATTATTGAGCTGTGTTGGCCACGCCTCAGAGCCAGGAATAACAGAGGGGAACCCATCCCAGTGGACACGAAGGTATGTGTAAGTTTGAGAGTACTAGCCACAGGTACCTTTCAAAGGTCAACTGGGGATATCATGGGGATCTCACAGGCATCAGCATCCAGGGTACTCCACCAGTTCCTGGATGCCATGTTACCACATGCCAATGAGCAGGAGGAGTTGGCCAGCAATATGCGCCTCTTCCAGCATGTGGCAGATTACCCGGAGGTACTGGATTCAATAGGATGCACGCACATACACATCAAGTCACCACCCGGTGAGCATGGTAGGTGCTACATAAACCACAAGGGATACCACTCCATCAACTGCCAGGTCATGTGCAATGCCCAGGGCATGATCATGGATGTGTGTGCCAGCAGCCCTGGAAGCTACCACAACTCCCACATCTGGCATGCCTCACAGCTGTACCAGGTATTTGCCAGGGGGGACATCCCATATGGCCACCTTGTGGGGGATGCTGGCTATGCACTGGAACCATGGATGATGACTCCCATCGGAAATGCACACAATCCCATGCAAGAATGCCATAATGAGGCACACGCACAAGCAGAATCATCATAGAGCGTGTGTTTGGGATGCTTAAATCACGGTTCCATTGCTTGGACATATCTAGTGGAGCCTTGCAGTACTCTCCAGGCATGTGTGCCCACATCTTCATAGTATGTGCCATGCTACATAATATGATCCTGCGGAAACAGCTGCAGTAGGGACATAATGGTAAAGCCCCTCACAGCCCACCATGATTGCCAAGGGCACCACAGGCACAGAGGGATTCAGACCACGAACACCCTGTGCCAGCCCCAGTAGGCAGACGGAGGCATGCCCAGTATGCCCATGCCTTGGCAAAGAGGGAAAGTATAGTACATGCGCTGACAGTGTAGGCCCCTACAGACTGACACACTTCTCCACCTGCACGCACACATGACCACCTGTAAATTGTCATGTATAGGTGGTCTACTGTGTGCATCCTACATAGGCAGCCCTCAACTATTGCGCACACAACTGCTATTGGCACAAGGTAAGTGAATACCTGAACAGTAAATTAAGCTATCAGCATGTGTTGATACTGTATGTATAGGTTCCTCAGTACATCGGTAGGTACATGCCTAACTGTCAGAGGCCATTCATAAGCCTAGCCAAAATGTGTCTGCTGTCGCCACCCCGTTGATTAACTAACTGTCCCTCTGTGGAGCAGAGCCAATTGCGGGATCCCTGGGTTGTAACCACTGTTCCCCACCCACTCTGCAAGGATTCCCTGGTGTGTTATTGAGGGGCTCCTTATAATGTAATCAGGGATGCAGTTCCAAAGCATGGGGAGTACCCATGACAGGTATCTGTCACCCCAGCATTCTCCAGTTATGGTTGTGGCAAGGTATAGCTCATTACAGTGTGTGGGTCACTGTGACATGGATTCCCATAGCTGGACCATATCCATTAAGCCTCACTTGGACATACCATTAACAGGTATCATCCATATGTACACCAACTGAGTTACACATTTGTTTGCAATATTGAGGAACAGCCTTAGTACACTCTACATACTAAACACCATAACACTTGTACATATCCCAGATGCCTCAGTGGTAAAGCCAGTGAATGTGTCGTTCATGGTCCCGGTTCCACGACCTGCAAGGGCTCTTATGTAATTCTGATGTCCCAAATAAGGGATGTTGGATGCAGGTCATTAAAGCATGTTTAAGCACATGTTAGCGGGTTTTTGCACCGGTAAGTGCCGGTAAGCGGTGTTTAAACATGACTACATGGATATGCGCAACACAGGTCTAACCTTTGCTGAATATCGTGCAGATCACGGGCAAAGCTGCCCAGAATGACTGAAATGTGCATTATTCACCCTTGTACTAATAGTGCCTGCTCTGAGAGGTAAAATGACCACTGCCAGGAGTAGAACACGCAACCATGAACACAATCTTCACAATAACCTACCACTAAGCTACCTGAGATGTACCAACGGCAGTTGTGTATTGTGACAGGTTAAAACACAAAAGGGCGGACTTCGGGAAATAGTATAAACCACCATGAACCCAATGAAAGATGTATTCTCTCTCTCTCTCTATATATATATATATATATATATATATATATATATAAATATATATATATATATATATATATATATATATATATAAATATAGAGAGAGAAAGGGTGATAGAAAGATATATGTCGATATTTATGGATATACATATATATGCAAATATATAGATAGGTTAACAACATCTACACAACCATGGAGGTACATATAAATAGGATAACTACCAAATACTGAATGCTTTACATACTGACAGGTGTAATCACGAGGCTTAAAGTCCAAAAGACCACAGTACCGAAACACCAGAACCGCGAGTACTACTATCACGATGTTAAGGGACATTTAGTTAGTGCTTCTGGTGTTGCAGTTCGGGT
Source organism: Protopterus annectens (assembly GCF_019279795.1). NCBI lineage: Eukaryota > Metazoa > Chordata > Ceratodontiformes > Protopteridae > Protopterus > Protopterus annectens. Next base: position 1,698,778,985 of record NC_056735.1, read on the forward strand.
AGGTACTGTGTGTAAGTGTGTTTCTGATTGCTGTAGTGTGTGTAAGTGTGTGTTCTGAGTGTGGTGTGTGTTTCCAGGGGACTGTAATGTGTGTGTGTGGGTTTGCTTCATGTGTCTGTTTGTGCTATCTCGGAGGTAGATTATTAAAGTAGGTGTGGTGTGAGGTGCGCAACCAGCCACATGGGGGGTGTATTGGGGCATAGCCACCTGCCCATACGTAGTGTAGGATGGTTTGTTTGGATGTGATGGGTAGCAGTGTGTCTGTGTGTGCGTGTGTGTGTTCTGTGTTTGTTTTACTTTTGGGAGTTTGACTGTCGTGAGTTTGAGTGTTCGGTATTGTGGGGTTTGGGATTCTGGGAATGGTAATGTGGTCGTTGGAAGTGTGTGCATTCCTGAATCTGTGGGTATGCTGTATACAGCAGTTGAAGTCTTTAAATATGTGTATAACATGGACCATAGCAATCACACATTCCGCCACGACCAAACGTTATGAACAAAGGATATGGAGAGTATATGCCTATACACTATTACAAATATGTGCTATGGACATGAGCCAAAGATAGGGTTACCACCTGTCTCACCTTGTGAGGGATAGTCCCTTTATGTGCGGTAGTGTCCTGACCAAAATGAGTACAAATACTAATGTCCTACAATCTCGAGACATTTGGCATGTTCCATATTTAATGTAATTGTTGCGTAAAATAGTCATGTCTGTATCTAAAATACCTACATGTAACAAGAAACAGGATAAGCAAGTAAACCGCTACAAGAATAAGCTTTTATATAGGCATATATGTAAAGTTCTATACTTTGTCCTGACCGTGGGTATGTGTCAGCCTCTAAAATCTGATGTGTGCCCTGCAAATGTCCCACTATGGCCATTTGAAAAGGTGGCAACCCTAGACAAAGAGGTTCAGTCACCAACACAACTCCAATGAGTGCAAATATCTGTGACAGAAATACACGAGACAGCTTTCATGTAGCAACATTTCATTACATACCGAAGTATTTCCGAAGGGATTGAAGGACCAACATCACCTGCATGCTATACAGGAACCAATTAATAATGGCTTAATGAATCAGCCTGCAATTACCATTGTATTAGTCCACTAAATGATAGGTCTTGAAATAGGAAAGAGCCCTCACACACATATCGAATATGTATAAATGCAGTTCCTACACACCTGCATCTGCTATGTACACCCACCTACATCTCCCCCACACATGAAACAATTGCAATACATACTGTAATAACATCACAAACATCCACTCACTCTATGACATCTGCAGAAGCCTTAACATACCTTGTCAGAGACACACTAAAATGGCCCTATGTGAAATAGGTGCTATTGTACAATGGAACAGCCGCCGATGTTAATGGGTTTCATTGCAATAATCCCGTATCAGATGGCTGTGCCTACGCCAGGAAGTGTTACCAATTACTGATTAACAGCACAGTATGATACACATGTACAGTATACCAAAGATGTCAGGTGAGCACAGTTTAAAACACCTAATGTTCTATGCATAGCCACACAGCCTTGAGCTGCCCAAACATCCTTGCCAGACCTAAACATTTGCAGATGTATCAAGTACAAACCCTGCAGAAGTAGCAATGTTCAGAAATATAACAGCTAGACTCACATGTAGAACTACATCCTCTAGCCATTACACACAATCCACGGGGGCCATGAAGGTAATATATCTCTGTGTGTCTCCATATAGCTGTTGCAATTCATCACAAACAACACATCCAGGCTGTCTTCCTTGCAGGTAGGGCAAAGGTACAACGCCCAAGTGGAGTATTCAATTATACACCACTGTTGCCATGTCATTGGCTAATGGAGTAGCTGCACAGCTGATGTGCATGTAATCATCTACTCCGGAACACCAATTGGTGGCAGGATCCCACCTGTTACTGATATCTAAGTAGAAAAGGATGGCTTGTCATACATTCAAACTGTCTGTATATACCAGCAAAACGTTACAACGAGGATTGCAACACAAACTGAAAAGGATTTAAATTACCATCAACGACAACTCGGGTTACTAATAAGGTATGTAGAACACTCAGTATGCCAGTGTATGTAGTACCTGTTCTGTAATAATTAAAATGTACGCAGTGCATATAGTGGGAAAAGGTATTATGTAGTGATGTATTGTTGAGCATAGTAATGCTCGTAGAAATCATGTGCACTGCTGTAGGCCACAAGGTAAATACCTCATACACCACAAGGGATGCTATATAAAGACTTTGAACACAACAATTCCACTCCAGCCGCTGACAGTGGCAGGGTTGGTCCAACAAGTACGTGCCATAACAGGGGATAGTATATGTTGATATACTGTAACAGTAGGCATATGTATGGTTGTAACTGTATTGTCCATCTGCATGGGTGTCATGATGTTTACTACTGCTGTCATAAGAAGCCTGAAGTTGGTTTTGTAGAAATATTGTACTGTGGTTTCTGTAAAGGGTGTGGTGCCAGGATGTGGATAACAAGGGTGATTAGCGTACGTTCTGATCTGACCAACGAGGAGATAACCCCAGGTGTGGAACACCAGTCACAAATGTTGGTAATGACCAGGTCTAGGATATTGTTGCCCCTGGTGGTTGTGTGGATAGGTTAATCCAGGTGATTGGAGTTTATGAATTTCAGAAAGCGTTGGCCTAATGTGTCGGTTCATGAGTAGGTATTCCAGTTAATGGTGGGGTAGTGTCAGTCGCACATTAGTAGTGTGTCTAGTTGAACCCTAATTTCCAGTACACCAAGAAGAGAGGACCGTTAACCATGGGGTATGGTGGGGGAGGATCTGTAGCAAGCTACAATTTCTATAGCAGTTATGGCCAGAGTTAGTTGCACTTGGATAACCTCTGATACATTGTGCTAAGCAACTAGCCTGGAGGTGTGGATATCCTTAGGAAATATGGACACACCTCCATCATGGGTGTTCCGGTCCTGGTTACATGACTGAAAGGTGTGGTATGAATAATAGCCTGGTAGTGCAGGGGTGCTGTCAGGAGCCTAGAAGCAGGTCCCAGTCACTGCACAGATATCGAAGTGGTCCATTACAAGGAGTGCCTTGGGTGAGTGTGTTTGAGATTAAGACGTCAATCATTGAGCAGCATTACCCTCAGGTTTTGCTTGCCTGTTCCTGTCATGGTGGTGAATATGTTATTTGAACTGTGCCTAAAACAGGCACTATAGGAGCAGCAAGAGCCTTAGCCATTATCCGGAATCCCAGGGCCGACAGGTGCAGGCCATCTATGACAAAGTTTTGTGCTCTGTTGACCATGTCATTCAAAGCAGACAGATACTGTATACCCTTGGAATGACACCAGAAGCATAGCCAATTGTTGAAGTAAATCATTTTGTCCTTGTACTGCGTTATCAGTCTGGATGATGGCAGAATGCTACTCAGGGCTAGGGCGATACCTGCCTGGGTTACAAGATCGTAGAGCTATTCCATTTCTCTTTACATGTAGTCCAGGAAGGTACATCTCAGGGCATTCACACTAACATGGACAATGACACAGTCATATTGTACCTGTTGAGGAGTGACCTGAGTGCATAGGTTATGTTGTGGATCCTGTTACCCGACAGGCAGCTGACAGTAACTATCTCCTTGTGTAGCCTGGTGAGTGGGACATCAGTGTGACTGCCTATAGAGTCACCTATGACTAGTGTGTTGGGTACGTTATTTTGCCCTATTGGCTGTGGTTGATGGGCACACTGAGTCTGTGGGCTATAAGTCATTGGTGTTGTGTTCGGGGATGGGGGCTGCCTGCGTTTCTGCTTTGGAGTTCTCTGTTGCCTAGAGTAGTATTGAGAGGCTCCGCAAATGTTGTTCTGTTACTATGTGTGGCCTGTGGTGGTGGAGATTTAGTGAGACTATTTGATGAGTGTGGCGTGATGCAAATGCTTAATTTCCCCACAATATTTGTCAAGTTCAGTCTGAGTTGGAGAGAGCTTTACCTCCAGCATGGCTAGATATGTGCATCTCCCACAAGTTGTAGTGTTGGATGTTAGGAGGGGAGTATTAACTGTGTACACCAGACAATGTCTATATTGCCTCAAGATGCCCATATTCATCATATAGACAGGTGAGAACACTGGGTATTGACACTTGGACATGCCTGAATATATAGCTATTTCCCTCTAGATAAGTGAGGAAAGTGTGTACAAGAGCTGTTTTACTCTAAGCAAATGGGAAATGTAAGTACAAACAGTGTTTACCTGTAGGTAATGAGGAGGATTGAGTGCTATAGTAATTAGTAGCTCATGTGGTGCTTACATGTTCTGAACAAGTGCTGAGCATGAATAAGCAATACAGATAGGGTGTTGGATAACATAAACACACTGCCCCCCCCAAAGAGGTACACAATCATATATCCATGTACACTACAGAGCCCCTGTAACCATAACTATGATGGTACAAGGTGCACTCAGGCTGCATGGGACCTGTCCACATCCATGGTTGTATCATACACATATATGGCAAAACAGTTTGCTCTACACATACAAATCATGTAAAACATAGCTTCATGTCAATCTGTGAAAACACTAAATGGTGCACACCAGCAGTTATCACAACCCACAAAGTGGAGCCACCACTCATAATGGGAGGTACTGCACTACTACCCTTCTGAATCTGGTCTGAAAGGCCATGAACCTTAATCAATGTATATGTTGTCAGCAGTATAGATGTAGATGACAGTAAAGATGATTTCACACTGCATATCATACCTGTATCAGGTCATAGGACATCATCACCCATACTGTGCTCCACCTACACTCAGTATACTAGATGTATATCCGTATGTCACAGGAATGTTCTGCCAGTGGACTGTTGACAGAACCAACACTACAGAAGGTGTCTGATTAATATGTACATATCACACCAGTGCCAGCTACAGTAAGACAGGGTTAATTCGTTGTACTACCCCTCATTGTAGACCATACCACAGAGACAAATGGGAGGCATCTGCCTATGTAAGTATGTGAATGGCTATGACCTAGGAGCAATAGCTGACACAGTGTTGTGGACAACATACAGAAGGGGCTTTGTGGGTGAGGTGTGTGACATATGTGCACAATCTGACAGCTGCATATTGCATTGTCACCGCTAGGTTAATAACCCTGTACCCATGAACTACCTCCTAGGCAGCGGTCAACATAATGAACACTGTGTGTAAGCAATGCTGCTGCGCAGTTTTCCTTCCTGAGATAGTGGTGTCACCAAGCCTTTTAGGTAGTCATACGTGCAACCTTAGTCATGACAGGGTGCCATCCATGAATATAGAGATCATTGTTCAGCCATACTCATCACTCAAGTGACTTATATCGGATCACATATCACCTTTAAGGGGTATTGGCCATGTTTGGATGGCCAACACCAGCCTTCACAATCCTCATCTCCACTATGTAGCATGATGCCTACCCTGCATAAAGCCATGTCCAAGACTGTGTTGTTGGACATGCTACACGTACATATCCTGATCTCAAATACATACGTCATGGACATCCACCTTCCTAGTACAAGGATCGCCACATGCTGGACAGATCCTTGTGCCATACACATTACATACTCCTGCCATACTATGCATACCTGTCCAGCAAAGCTGCACATTTCACCTCTGTCAGACATGGTGTGATGACCGCATGGTATATGTATCATTAACCATGTGGATCAGTTATGTGGCACTGCTTCACCTGGCACCAGAAACATGGCTGTCAGCTACAGCTAGGTAACCTTTCATCCTAGGCTCATACATGGCCCAGGGCATACATACTACTAGATGACCTTGGCCGTACATGCTATAGTTGATAACCATCCCTGCAAATACCATCAGGCTAACCAGTGTCCCATGTGTATTACATGTGCAACACAAGTGATACATGGCAGGATATTGAACTGCTGTACAGTGCCATGTAGATGTATATGGCAAAACACATGCATGTAAAACCTTCCATGTGCATGTATGCAGTGTCACAGGTCATGTCCGTTAAGGCAGTATAAGTGTTTATATGTGACATATACACAGCATCAAGGTTGACAGCATTAATGTGGACACATCCAGGCATGTGCTGATAGGTAAGAACACCAGTACAGGTAAACAGACATGCCCACATCAAGACAGCATCCACATGGAGTATGAGTAATGTAATCAGGTGACACACACATATATGGTGATAATATCCAGTCCCCATTGAGTGTCACATGTGTGTGACACAAACATGTCAGTGGTGTCAGTGTCATGAAGATTTGCAAAGACAACTATTTATACGAAATAAATGTGATGCACATGTATGTGCAGCTGTATCTCTGTGCATCTCTGAGATACTGTGACCTGTCTCCATCATTATGTCTTCCAGGTATGCTGCGAGCAAGGCTACCAGCCTATACACACTTGGAAGATGAGGCCCTCATACCTTACCTCCAAAACAATTATGATGTCCTGTTTAGCCATGTACCATAGGATGCACAGCAGCGGGATGACCTGTGGCAGGAACTTTGCAGGAGGGTTAATGATGTGGGTGGCCATAACCGCACATACCAGCAGGTGCACAGACACTGTACAGACCTAATCAGATGGGCGAAACAGCATGCGAATGCAATCGCCAGGGAACAAGGTGCAACAGGTGGTGGGCCACCAACCCAGCCCCCACTCACATGTACCGAGGAGCTACTGGCCAACCTGGGGACACCGGCAGAACAGCATCCACAAGCCTTAGCTGACATCGTGGAGGTGGGAGTCTCTCAACCACCAAGCCTGGAGTTGCCTGGTAAGTCACTACTGCACATATAACTATTATATCCCATATAGTTGCATGTGTCACTGTACAATATGTAATGTAACATCATATGCAAGGCATGTATACACACATGCCGCATACTATAGTATGCTACTCTGTGTATGCACACATGTGCATACTCCATAGTATATCCTATTGTGCTGGTGAATGTGTTAACATGCACATTGCACCCTGTAGCTGTCATACAGGCGTGGATAATGATCATACTGCTGTGTCACCCCTATATAGGTACCTCTGGCATTCCGCTAAGACAGCAGCCCATTGCAGGTGAGACCGTCATAAGTATCAGGCATGTTAATGCACAGATCTCTTTGCCATGTGGCCATTTAACACATGTACACATAATGTATGGTCCTGTCACAATATACAGGTCGCATCTGCAATCCATCACAATGGCTACCCATGTGCAATACTTACAAACTATGTGAAACACCAACATGAAACCTCACAAACTGTCATTGCTAGATGTGTGGACAGCTGTGCATACAACGGTGGAGGTGTTGTTCAATGTAGGATCATGTACTACACATCAGAACTACACTTGTGGGGTACACAAACAGTACTACACAGTGAGCTAGAGTATGGGCAGCCCACAGGATTCACCGGTGTGGATTATGCCCCTGCAATGAGTGCACACATTGTGATGTGCCATCTGACATGTCCATGACATGTAGTGGATCGGCTGCAACATTGTCTCACTATCCCGTAAAAATACCCCACATACCAAACATACAACCCTTTGTCTGCATAACCCTGTGGACAGTGGAATATATGACATCTATGGGTGTATGCCATATCGGACAACACAGACATGTGAGATAGATGGCCATCACAACCATTTCGCCAACACATGTTCACACATAACCATGGAGGATGGCCAGAGAAATGTAGCAATACACAGTAGATGTGATGTCTTTGTGTGTACACCCTGTTGTACATTGGCTCCACATGGTCCAACTATAGCTTTTGTTGAATGGTTATATTGCAGATGTGGAATACTAGACATCCTACAGGCCTGTGCACAGCTTGTGGAGGCGTAACATCATTCGACCACATAAGATGTGTTGAACATCATGACTGTGTCGCAGCATGACAGTAGTCACCTGTACAGCATCCACATACATACATACACAGACAACCACATCAGGCCACAGATACAGTACATTGCCCTTGCTGCTGTTGGACATCACTGTCAGCCGTGCACCTTGTGTATGTGTGGTACACAAATGTCATGTGGGACATGGTGCATTGACAAGTCTGTCATGTGTGGACATGGTTGCCAGGCAGCTAAAGTATGTTTGCAGATGTGCAGGGGTGTCATCCGTATGGCCTTCGGTGATCTGTGTCACACATTCCACATCATGGTTTAGTGTGTATACACCTCAGTGATGTGGGTCACAATCCACAGTATATATGTATTGTGTATGCACACAGTCATGGCTATGCACTGTGTCTGTACTTCACGCTGTATATCAATATAGATGCCTCATAATACCCTGCAATGGTCATGCACATCTGCTAAATGTGCATTTTATCTGTAGTGTGGACAGACAACACTGCAATGTGACACCATTACCCCACTGTATATGTGACAGGACACCATTGTGTTAAACAGGTATGCATGTCAATGCACACGTCAGCAGATTACATGTCATATGTCATGTTAATGTCAAGGTCATATGCCACACATCAGCCATGTGTACTGTTAACCTGTGCTGGTCCACATGGTGTAACACAGGGATGTATGCTTACTACCATGATTGTGTGAAATGCATGGCTTCTGCTATGACACATGCATGCTGTTGTGTGCAACCCAGGGATGTATGATAACTGCCACTATTATTGTCTGAGCTGCATGTTGTCTGCTGTATCACATGTATGTTGCATCTCTTCTGTCATATCACATACATGTTGTGTGTCTGTGTGTGTCTGTATTGTAATGTAGAGTGTTTGTCTGCCCTCACAGGTGATGTAGGTGTGTTACCCTCCTGCGGTCCATCTGATGTTAGTGTCCCCACAGACTCTAGCAGTGATGATGAACATATGCTTGAGGTACAGGCAGGGTTATCAGGGGCTAAATATGCGCCATTGGTTGCCATTCCACCTATATCCCCCTCATCCCCGCACACAGATCTCATGCCAACACATACCCCATCACCAGTGGCCATAGAGGAAGGACAGTTAGCATGTGGTAGCTTGGAACAGGAAAGTGTGGTTGCTATGGAAGGTGTGTACTCACACCATGGTATCAGGCAAATGACTGCAGATGGACCACATAGGCATGTGGCCAGTGCTGCTCATAGGAGGACCTCTGGCCGACATGCCCCTGCAGGACAGAGCGCAGCAGCTGGTGTCATCAGATCTATGTTTCAGGCTGTAATGGCGGCACAGGCATGTGCTGAATTGCAGAACAGAGAAGGGTAGAGGCTTCAGAGGGCTGCTATCCGTTCTTTAAACAACAACATCCAGGCAATGGAAAATGCTCAACAGCAGATTGCTGAGGTTTTGGACAGACAATTGGGTGACATGGTTGGAATCCTTGACCGTGGCATGACAATCCGCTGGAACATCTGGTAGGAGTGAGGCATAGGGCACGTGGACATAGGCCAGCTACGTCACCTGTGGCAGGACTACGTGAATGAGCTACCTCACATGGCCACTCCCATAGTGGCAGTAGCAGCAGCAGTGCAGCTGGTGCTGCGCTGATCACACCAGGACAGAGCAGGCCATGTGCACGTGGCCCTGGATGGTCCCAACAGGGACACGGTTCCAGTGGACATGTGTCTTCGGACAGTACCCAATCTGCACCTCTGCCTGGTAGTGCCCGTGCAACCCCTGGCAGGCACAGGTCAAGTGGCCGTGGCCGGATACTGTGAGCTCTAAAACCTGGTCTGTACAGTCTGGAGCTGTCAATAATACCCCTGTGTAGGCCACACACATGGCAGAACTGTGTGCACACATACACGCACACACCAGAAACATCTGTAGGGCACCGCAACGCACACATGCAAAACAACCACACATGGCCAATTAGATCACAGGCCCTAGCCCACACACATGATGTCATCCACTGGTGCAGCCTAGGCCCCTGGCAAACATTATCACCCTGTGCATATGATGATGCCTGTGCCGCATCCCTGTTATCCACACCATCGGTGCAGGGACATGCTCATATGGTCAGATGCACATGGTGAACAGAATAGGGAGATAAGTGTAGATTACAATTGTTGTGTACTGTTGACACATAGCAGACATACCATGTAGTACAGGTTTAGAATGCATTGTTTTCTGTTCACAGTATGTGTCTTGGTAACAACAATAACAGCATGTTGGCCATAATGTCCTGCTTCCCTCCTTCAGGCCTAATTGCATGTGCTGTTGAGTGTCAGTGTTTGCAGTTAGTTTCCCATGTATAAATGTGGACTACTCACAGGTATGTATGGCAATACCAGCATGCTATTTGTAGCCTCAACCTCAGTGTTAGAAAGGCTGACATTCCAAAGATGTCTACACATCTACTGATCCAGGAGCATGGGAGCTGTGTACTAAGCTACACTGGCTAGAGATGTGACATCCATACCGGGTGACATCACAGGTACAGTTACATGGGGCGGGCAGTTTACATAGCAGTCTAGCTGATGACAAGGGTAGAGGCCAGTTGATAGCGTGAGGCCTCACTGTGTAGCAGTAATACACATTCACATTACAGGATGCGAACATACAACTACACACACACACACACACACACACACACACACACACACACAGATATTCACACACATGTACTCAGACACACAGTAACACACACACACACACACACACACACACACACACACACACACACACACACACACACACACACACACACACACACACACACACACACACACACACACACACACACTTGATAATGTTGAGGTGAGGACCCCTGCCTATGTGGTAATCACCATTGCAGTATTGTGCATCTACATGTCGCGACACAGAGAATGCACATGTACAGGTAGTCAGTAATGCCTAAGATTGACAGCATCATCAGGGTAGTAGATTGCATCACCTGGAGGTTTTAGGGGTCCTATCTGTTCACTATGGTAACATACATCCTTACTCCATGGACCAGACAGCCATACATACAAACACACACACACACACTGTGGAGTCCACAATTGAATGCACCTATGCCATGCACATACAGATAGCACACATGTGTGTGATACACACCCCACCCCTGCCTATGTCTTGCTTTCTACAATGCAGTATATATAGATCTCTACAACTGTGTACAGGAGAGTGAGTAATAATTGGGATGTATTCCCCACCATACGTGACATATATGGACACACAAGCAAACACACATGGCAGTACTGTGAATCAAACACCTGCTATCTTATGATACGTATGACAGACATGCAGCAGTATTGCCTGCATTATAATGTGTACCGACACTACCTTTGGCAATTGTGCTGATATATGCACACGGGAGGTCTTAAGTGTTACAGGTGTCAAGTGATTTACAGTCAGTGACACCCTGATCACTGTGGAGGTTGTATGGTTCCTCTTCAATTAACAGAACCAAAGCTTAGTGTTTGCACATGTTATTGTAGGACTGCTTGTGACACACCTGTGAGCTGTCCTCAGCAAACATCCATCTGCAAAGATGCCCCACCACTTAGTTATGTCCACACATCCATCCATACCTGATGTACATCTTACCGTACTGTCAGCATATCACCATATACAGTTGGCAATGATGGGGCTGCATTGCAACTGCATGTTGTAGTAAGACACACGTCACCTGCAAACATCAGGTACTGCACACGCATCGTAACTGAATGCACACCACTACATGTACATGTGTGTAGGTCCTACATTCCTGTCATTTTGCCATGTTTGTAGGCATTGCAATTGGTGGACATGTGTGATGACATACATAACACATGGACTGTTGTATGATATGATAGTTGTCATGGGTAACCAGTACAGAGGGAATGTTAACTCAGTCAACATTGATATCACACCTTATGTACTGTTAGCATTCAACAGCCATGGACCTACCTTCCATGTGCATGTGTGTAATTGCTGTAGCCACCTGTCTGCACAAAGGACAGCAACAGCTATGCTATATACATATGTGTTGTGTGTGTGTGTGTGTGTGTGTGTGTGTGTGTGTGTGTGTGTGTGTGTGGCATGTACATATCCATGACAGGTACATGTATGTCATATCCAAACATGAGGGTGTTTACTGGTGTACAGCAACAGTCATCTGTTACTGCTGTATATGACTCAGGGCCCCTGTCATATGTACAGCTGACCTGGTTACGAACAGTGGTATCATTGCATTGCATAACACATGATGCAACTGTGTCAGTACATGGGTAGACTACACAGTTGATGTAGAGCTAGGTACAGTCCACTGGTCATGGGTCACATGGTGTTGTACTATTATATGCCCTACCACATGTCTGGATGTGTGTTGCTGGTCCAAGGACATGGTGATGTCTGAGGGCTACATCCTAGAATGCGGCTTTTGACACTGTGATCTGCACCTGACACATCTGTGATGCCTGTTGAGGGTGTACTGGTCAGTACATGTGAGTGGTCTTCATGTACGTGGGGACACCACCACCTGGAGCGGTCCGTACCTGTGTTATGGCCCACATGTCTGGTTCCAAGGTATACAATGGTAGCGCTATTGTGCACAACTGAGCCTTCAGCCAGGTATTCCTCACTGCACAGATGTCAGTATTCCCCATTGTTGGATCTACATTGGGCAGCTGTGATTATGAATGCTACACATCTAGCACTGTTTAGCATACACATACAATGCAGTTGTCCTCCAGGTGTCAGGGTGTTAACCTGGTCTCAGGACATTCGACTATGAATGGTACTATATGGGTGAAGTAGCCACTCCTGGCAGGACATCACTACAGGGTGGTAGTAGTGTGCCAGGTATAGATTGGTACATCTAAGGTGACGGACAGCAGCAGACGTTGTGTAGAAGACTGGTGTCAGATATATGCAGTGCAGTGTTCCTACTAACAATGACAACTATCAACACCGGAGTACATTACAATGTGTTGTTCACGTCTAACTGTAATAGCATGGCCACTGTGCCCTTCCGTGTTTAGAATCAGAGTGCATACAAAACAGCCCTGTGCTACTAAGTGTGTGAGTATGCCCAGTATAACGTGTAGATGGACACATAGTGCATTCCAAATGGCCGTGCGCTACTAAATGTGTGAGCATTCCCAGTGACACCTTGTGTCAGTTATGTGCCTCTATGTGTATGGGCATGGCCATTGTAACCCTGTATAGCGATAGTAGTCATCCAGTCAACAGATGGCCATACTCCACTTCGGGATGGATTCCTACATTGAGCACACAGGTTCACAGGTATGTACATCGTAACTGCCAGCATCCATGTCGATGTTCGCATTCCTAGAAGGTCATATTGACAGTCTTGAAAGGTGTAGTGTCTGTGGTGTGGCTCGTATCTATGTAGTATTGTAATAGTGGTCTGTAGATAGGCAGTTGTCCTGATCCCACCACTGGTGTGTGTGTTTGTCTCCATCTGCCTGGGGACAGAAATATGCTTTTAGACTGCTCACACTCCATACAATCCCTATCGCCGTCTTTGCCAATGCTGATGATGTCACCCACCTAGAAGTACACCTCTGGGAGTGCTGTGTCCCAGTAATCTCGGTAGCGCATTCTGTAACTGCATAATGCTGTAGTGTGATAAGGTAGTTAGGTCGGTGTTCTAAGCCCAGCTATGCCAACTGTGTGTGTGTGTGTGTGTGTGTGTGTGTGTGTGTGTGTGTGTGTGTGTGTGTGTGTGTGTGTGTCTCCATCTGTCTGGGGATAGAATAATGCTTTTAGACTGCTCACAGTCCATACAATCCCTATCGGCGACTTTGACAATGCTGATGATGTCACCCACCTACAAGTACACCTCTGGGAGTGCTGTGTCCCAGTAATCTCGGTAGCGTGTTCTGTAACTGCGTAATGCTGTAGTAAGGTAGTTAGGTCAGTGTTCTAATCCCAGCCATGCCAAGTGTGTGTGTGTGTGTGTGTGTGTGTGTGTGTGTGTGTGTGTGTGTGTGTCTGTGTCTCCATCTGCCTGGGGACAGAAATATGCTTTTAGACTGCTCACACTCCGCACAATCCCTATTGCTGTCTTTGCCAATGCTGGTGATGTCACCCACCTACAAGTACACCTCTGGGAGTGCTGTGTCCCAGTAATCTCGGTAGCACGTTCTGTATCTGCGTAATGCTGTAGTGTGATAAGGTAATTAGGTCAGTGTTCTAATCCCAGCCATGCCACCTCTATGTGTGTGTGTGTGTGTGTGTGTGTGTGTGTGTGTGTGTGTGTGTGCGCGTGTGTGTCTCCATCTGTCTGGGGACAAAATAATGCTTTTAGACTGCTCACACTCCATACAATCCCTATCAGTGACTTTGACAATGGTGATGATGTCACCCACCTAGAAGTACACCTCTGGGAGTGTTGTGTCCCAGTAATCTCGGTAGCACGTTCTGTAACTGCATAATGCTGTAGTAAGGTAGTTAGGTCAGTGTTCTAATTCCAGCCATGCCAAGTGTGTGTGTGTGTGTGTGACTCCATCTGCCTGGGGACAGAAATATGCTTTTAGACTGCTCACACTCCATACAATCTATATCGCCGTCTTTGCCAATGCTTGTGATGTCACCCACCTACAGGTACACCTCTGGGAGTGCTGTGTCCCAGTAATCTTGGTAGCGCGTTCTGTATCTATGTAATGCTGTAGTGTGATAAGATAGTTAGGTCAGTGTTCTAATCCCAGCCATGCCAAGTGTGTGTGTGTGTGTGTGTCTCCATCTGCCTGGGGACAGAATAATGCTTTTAGACTGCTCACACTCCATACAATCCCTATCGCCAACTTAGCCAATGCTGATGATGTCACCCACCTAGAAGTACACCTCTGGGAGTGCTGTGTCCCAGTAATCTCAGTAGCACATTCTGTAACTGCGTAATGCTGTAGTGTGATAAGGTAGTTAGGTCGGTGTTCTAATCCCAGCCATGCCAACTGTGTGTGTGTGTGTGTGTGTGTGTGTGTGTGTGTGTGTGTGTGTGTGTGTGTGTGTGTGTGTGTGTGTCTCCATCTGCCTGGGGACAGAATAATGCTTTTAGACTGCTCACACTCCATACAATCCCTATCGCCAACTTTGCCATTGCTGATGATGTCACCCACCTAGAAGTACACCTCTGGGAGTGCTGTGTCCCAGTAATCTCGGTAGCACGTTCTGTAACTGCGTAATGCTGTAGTGTGATAGAATAGACAGGTAGGTGTTCTATTCCAAGGCATGACAGGTGTGTGTGTTTGGCAGTCATATCCTATGTGTTGGTGTCTGTGAGTGGCAACCCACTGGATGTGTTGAGGAGCATCTTTTGTTGTTTTCCTATATAGTGGCCATAAATGTCGCAATCGGCCAAGAGACTGGGTTGGCAAGACATACCCATACATTCGGCAATAGGTCTGGTGAGTAATGTCAGCAGCCCTAATCTTACCCTGAATACAGTCTGAACCCATGTGACACACAGAAACACATTTGCCTTGATATTAACACCAGTACATAATGCCGGAGGCGCATGTGGTTTCCTTTTCATTCTTGTCTAATGCTTTGATGTCACGTGGTTCACTGTTGAGATATATATTCTATATCTACGTATGTGTGTGCATATGTATATGTATATATATATATATATATATATATATATATATATATATATATATATATATATATATATATATATATATATATATACATATATATACATATATATATATATATGTATATATATATATCTATATGTATATATATAGACATTAGCTCACAGAAATCTACATGATGGAATACATGTCCTATAATGTTGAATGCCTGTGCTGGATGATCTGTACGTGATAACCTCAGATGTATGTATATCTGCCATGGCTTAGTGGTAAAGCACATCGTTTGTGGTGTGCAGGGTCCTAGTTTTGAGCCATGCAGAGGCTGGTTGTTTTGTTGCTGGGAAGAACAAGGGACATTGAATACGGTGATAGTAAGGTGCTTTTAACCGGTTGTGTGCAGGTCTGTGCGACAGTAAGCAGTGGTTATTTTTGGGGAGGCTCAGTATGGGTCATGTCACTATGCATTAGAAGACAATACTATGCAAACGAGGTGGAAAATAGTGAATCCCGTTTATCCCCAGGGTGTGATGCAGGTCCCAAGAGTGTATGTGTATATATAGCCAGGTGCAGGACTCGAATATAGGTGAAATCATGGGGGGGGGGGCGTGTCAGGCATACTGTACGTGGATTGGAGCCCTGTGTCACGGGATTGCTCTAAGCTTAGCATGCCTAAGCTAGGGGTGAATCTATACCTGCCTAGTGCAATTGAGAGGGACAACAGCAGTAGGAGAGTAGTCAAGGTGAACAAGCTGGGCAAACAGGTGATATTTATCAGAATCAGCAGATTACAGGCCAAGCAGACCAGCCCGGCCCAGAACACTATGATAAAGTGAGCAAGCACCTTCCCCTCGAGTATTTCCACACTCTACACCCCCGGTGTATACATGTGGAGAAATTTTAACAAACAAACCTATGAAATGAGAAGGGCTGCAGCAGGCAACATAGACCAACATGTGCAAGAGGCTGAGGGTGGTGAGGATGTGAATGCTGCCGTACAACCCTCAGTGAGGAGACTGAGAAGACTGTACAGACCCAGGATAACCTACCAGGGGCTACATGAACTGGAGATAGTGGAGGGCTATAGGGTAGACAGAGACCTCCTACAGCAGATTGTTGAGCTGTGCCGGCCACACCTGACACATCAAACAGGCCGAGGGGAACCCATCCCAGTGGATACCAAGATATGTGTAGGCCTAGGTATACTAGCCACAGGTACCTCCCAAAGCACAACTGGGGATATCATGGGGATCTCACAGGCATCTGCATCCAGGGTATTCCACCAATTCCTGGATGCCATGTCACCACATGCCAGTGAGAACGTACATTTCCTCAACACACGTGAGGTGTTGACCAGCAATATGCGTCTCTTCCACCAAATGGAAGACTACCCTGGGGTAGTGGGTGCTATAGCCTGCACATACGTATGCATCAAGGCACCACCTGATGAGCAGGTTAGGGCCTACATTAACCGCAGAGGCATCCCCTCCATCAACTGCCAGGTTGTATGCGATGCCCAGGGCATTATACTGAATGTGTGTGCTGGCTGCCCTGGAAGCTATGATGATTCCAATATATGGCATCTGACACAGATGTACCACAGCTTTGCCAATATGGACATCCCCTACGGTCACCTAGTGGGGGATACTGGGTACCCACTTGAGCCTTGGCTGATGACACCCATCAGAAATGCACACACACCTGAACAACAATGCCATAATGAGGCACATGCACAGGCCAGACATATAATAGAGCATGTGTTTGGGATGCTCAGGTCACAGTTCCGGTGTCTGGACACATCCGGTGGAGCCTTGCATTATTCACCAGCTACATGCACCCAAATTGTTATGGTATGTGCTATGCTATACAATATGATCCTGCGGAAACAGCTGCAGCAGGAACAGCATGAGGCAGGGCCACACAGACCCCCACCAATATCAAGGCCTGTACAGGCACAGAGTGACTCAGAGGAGGAACAACCTGAGCCATACCCAGTAGGCGGAAGGAGGCATGCCCAGTATGACCTGGCCTTGGCAAAGATGCAATGCATAACATATACACTGACACAGTAGGGACCCAGGGAATGTCACCCTCTCTGACTCGCACAGACAGTAAAAGGGATGCCAAACATGACACTACCTGTGCTCAGCCATGTATAGGGAGTGCACTATGTGCATCCGACATAGGCAGCCCTTCAGCACCATCCTCAGGTCTGGTACACCCTCAAGGTAAGTCAGTCAACCTACTAATTGGCATTTGTATTGGAATGTGTTGGTACCTGTAGCTATGTTATGTATGTGAGTATGCAAGGGAATTTGATGGCCGAATGTTAAGGCAGCAGACAGTAGACATCCATAGTGGCACCATGACATCTGTAGCACATACATGGGTCACCATAGTAGCCAGTAGTACACAGGGTGTCATAACCCACTGTGGGTAATGGGCTGAACATCATGTGTGTCCATACAGCCTGCACAAGTCTCAACCAGCTGGACAGGTGTAGACCAACAGAAACAAATGCTGAACTATGGCCTATGAATGTGCCCTATGGGTAACCCCTTCCACAACCCCACACAGACAGACTACAGCATGACAGGCAGTTGGATGTAGGTTTTGAAGACTAGGAAGTCAGAAACTAATATGTTGGTAATTAAGGCTAAGATCTCTAGCCAGCACAATAGGTAGGTCGACACACTGAAATGGAGTGCCTTACATTCCAGTACAGTACTAGCAAATGTGTACATGTGTCAGGTGTGCACCCCATCCAATGTACACATATACCAACGGTCAGGTGTGCCCCCCCTCTCCTGTGTAGGAATGTAGATACAGTCGGGCGTCCCCCCCACTATGCTGAAATGTAGCAACAGTTAATGCCACATGACCGATGGATACCCTGTGGATACAGCATACCACATGTCAGTGTACAACACAAAGGTCAGCACCACATTACAGACTACCTAGACATGTAACACATGCGATACAGCTGGCCATACTGGCCATGCTCACACACTTGACAGTATGATGGCAATGTCAGTCGACAACATACTGAATGGTCATACTGGCCATGCTCACACACTTAAACACATGAAGGCCAGGTCTGCAAACACTAGTGGTCCGGACATATCTGACGGTACATTCCTATACTGCTGAATGATTGTGCTGTATGATATGTTTGTGTTACTGTCCGTTGTCTATATATCTTCCATGGCGTATTGGTAATTCACATTAGCTGTGTGCACAGGGTCTGGTTCCAACCCTTGCAAAGGACATTCATTTGCTTGCAGGGCAGATCATGCCCATTGGATACGGATGGAGTAAGGCACATTAAAGCAGTTTGGAGCAGTTGTGCATGGGTTTGCATGGTGTTAAGCACTGCTGACCTCTGGTTACAGCTTATTACACTCGGTTAGCCTCTACATTGCTTTATCAGTGCAATACTCGCATACTGATCGCCAATCACACTTACAGCCATTCGCTCATGCACTTGCATGTGTACCAACATTGTTGCTTGCATGTGTCACTCACACCCCTGAGTGGGAGCAACGACCACAATATTACCTTGTGATACCTATTACATTGGACTACATGACTACAGTATCGGGAATGGCTGCCCAATAGGCGATGGAATGGCATTCGACTGTACAGTATCGGCGGCCAGTACAGTGAATTAATAATTTTATTTGTGTGTTCCTCATACAATCTGTTCTCATCTAGCTGATACATGGGTACTGATACTCTTCAGTACAGACAAGTAATTGGCTCTTGAGAGCCACATCAGTCTGCTGAGTCATGCTAGCGCATACCTATTGTAGGTTTGCCACCTTGTAAATTGTCCAAGGTGGGGCTTTAGGGTTAACACCTGTCCCACTTTGCAAGGGACAGTCCCTCTTTAGGCAGTTGTGTCCTGTGGAAATAATCAAGACATAGCAAATGTCCTGATTACATGACAATATTATATTCTACGTTTCTTTAATAGTTACATGAAACAGTTATTTTATATATGACACTTCTATATGTTATGTGAAGTAGCATAAGCAATTAAAATGTTACTAGACTAACTTTTATTTGTGCAAATAAGTATAATTCTGTACTATGTGCAGCTGTAGGTATGTTTTGTCCTGGAAAGTCTGACATTTCTACAGAACATGTCTCACTTTGGCCATTTGGAAAGGTGGCAACCCTATAGGACCTGTATGTAGAGATGTCAGAATTTGCAGGGCAACACATACCCCCAGCCAGTAGAAAGGAGAGTACTTTACT
>NC_056735.1:1698803764-1698818764 GCF_019279795.1 Protopterus annectens
CATTCTTCATAACTATATATATATATATATATATATATATATATATATATATATATATATATATATATATATATATATATATATATATCTATATATGTGTGTGTGTGTGTGTGTGTGTGTGTGTATCTTTATATCTCTCTACATATATACCGGTCTGTACATACACATGCATATACAACTACATACATTTTTACATTCCACATACTGTTTAATCACAGCCACCTATCAGCTTGCATACCAGCTTACGTCTAGGGTTGCCACCTTTTCTAATGGACAAAGTGGGACATTTTCGGGACACACATCAGATTTTACAGGCCGACACATACCCACGGTCAGTACAAGGTTTAGAACTTTATTTATTTTCCTAAATGAGAGCTTATTCTTGTAGCAGTTTAGTTGCTTATTCTGTTTCTTGTAAAATTTTTGTATTTTACGTACAGAAATAACTGTTTTATGCAACTGTTACATGAAATATGATACATAATTATTTCCTACAATCACAGGGCATTTGCCATTGTATTATTTTTGGTCAGGACACACCTGCCCAAACAGGGACTGTCCCTCACAAAGTGGGACAGGAGGTACCCTGCTTACGTCAGCGCCTTAATCACCCTATATCCAACTGCCATTATGCAAATGTGTAAAGTATATATTCTCGATAATGCATGTGGGGAGCCATGCATCATGGTCAGGTATTTAATCCCAGGTAGTAGGTTCTGCATGACCGGCTGGAGGCTGAGCAGTCTCGTGAACCACTGCTGCACATACAACTTGTGTCCAGATGTCTACAGGACTGGACATCGTGTCGTGACACCAAGTCTGATGTTTACACAGGATACTTATCCCATGAGGGATGTCCAAAAATTGAACAGACCAATAAACTTCGATATTTTTGGATTTACGAAAATGTGATAGGGTTATACATGCAAGGGATACATAGTTTGCAATCCTGAGACTGCCTAGGGTGAGACTGCCTACTAGATATGAGTAGTGATCACTATGTGCAGATATGGCTGCGCCAAGCTAGCAGCCCAAGTATGGCTGGATTTGGTGGATGTTCTGGAATGGGGGGTGGTTGTGTGTTGTAGAGGGGATGATGGGTATTCAATTATGCATCCAGATGTGTTGTGGTTGGATGGCTCAGTTCAGGCCAGACCATTATGTGGGTATGTGCCAGTGAAGTTTCTGTACATGTGTATCGCACATTTTAATATTCTTATGTTTGTGGGATTGTGTTCTACAGTATGGCCTGTCAGGTTGTATTGTGGATGTGTATGTTTGTTCTTTGTGTTTCTTTCTGATTCACCCACTGCTCCCTTGTACACCTCCAGTTCACCTATTGTGCATCCAACACAGTCTCCCCTTAGCAAATTATTACATTACTCGTCCCACCCACCCTCATATTCCACACACTCCATCCATCCCTTCTCTGGTTGATGGCCCAAGGGAACACATTGCATACACTACATATCTCTGGTACCTGTATGGTTGTGAGGACTACCCTAGCATTTTTCACCTTCCACATGCTGTACATCATGCACATAGGTACACGCAAATACTTATCTTTCATGACATGGTAGGTAGACCCGGGTAATACCCGTTCATCCTTGGCCCATCCTGACAAGGACGCCTTGGACCATGAATGGGCAGATTTTGGGTGAATGCTCTGACCATTGGTAGGGTTGCCACCTTTTCATATGGCCAGGATGGGATATATTTGGGACGCACATCAGATTTTACAGGCCAACACATACCCACAGTCAGTACAACGGATAGTACTTTTGTTTTATGCCTAAATATAAGCTTATTGTTGTAGCAGTTTAGCTGCTTCTTTTGTTTTGTTTACTTGCTTATTCTGTTTCTTGTAACATATAGGTATTTTACATACAGAAATAAGTATTGTATGTGACTATTACATAAGATTTGGGACATAATTATGTCCTACGATCGCAGGACATTTTACATTTATAATGGTTTTGGTATGGACACAACTGCCCAGAGGGGGACTGTCCCTCACAATGTGGGACAGGTGGTAACCCTGACCATTGGGCTAGGCTTAGCTATTGGCGGCGTGCTAACATGATGCGTTTCACTTCCACTTGGTATAACTATCGACACTACAATGGAATATGGGCACGGGGTTTTAAATGTCATTTGTTCGAGGGATGGCAACTCAATATTCAGCTACATGCTTTTGTGTTTGCTTCTTATTTTTGTGTTCGCAAAACTGTCTTGCATGCTTTGCATACATTTCAGTATCCACGGACACTGACAGGTGTGATTATTATTAGAGGCAGGCTGTACTATTCAGCATTTTAGGTTGCACGTAAGCAGCCGACATGTCCATGCCTGTGTGTGGTGCTTGGACACGCCCCCTGCACTCACTCATGTTTCCTATGCACGTGGATGTGGCGGCAGTGAGCCTTCATTAATATGCATATGGTGCTACTGCGCCATCTCTATGCTGCACAGTCGGCGCAAGCCTAACGCCATCCTTGCGCCAAGCTTCATGAATCCCGGGGTAAGTGTTATAAAGTTGCAATGTTATTTGTTGGCTCAGGGCCTCATAAAAGGCCATATCCAAGCTCAGCTCCCAGAAGTCTTGCCAAATAGGCCAACTTACCATGCAACGTACCTACCTGTTTTTAAACAGCTTTAAAGTATTTGATGGTCTCATTGCATTTGGTAGTGTATTCTATTAATTAGCAATCTGGACTTGAAAAAATGTATTATTTTGTTTGTATTCTTTGTCTGCTTGCATATGTTATATGTTCCCATGCTATGGTTGCTAACATTAATTCCTAGGGATTCTCACAACCCCTTACATTTTAGGTATTTATAAGGTGCATATCAAATCATCTTTTAGCAAGGGATACCAAACTGAGTGAAGAGCTAAGCTAGTCACTTTTAGATTTTCACATAATATATTTATCTGTGCAACATTTTGTATGTCTCTTGTAACCTGTCTATGTTGTTACTGCTATAAAGACAGAATCCTGCATCATATTATATCAGTGGCCTTTTAAATGAGTTGTATATTAGTAGAAAAAAATTAATAAAGGCTCACTAACAGTATGCAGAAAGACAGTGGAGCACAGAGAAGAAGTAATACCTTCTATTGGACCAACACTAGTTTTGAAATTGCTTGAGGTTTCAAGCTTTCAAGGTAAAAAAGACCTTCTTCCTCTATCTTCACCACATGGCATTTACCTTAGGATGAAACCCTTCCTACTCCATCACCCTCTTCATGGATGGCATTTCTCTTCTTCTTCTGTGACCTTGCAGTACATATCATAGATTTTGTCTATTGTTGCACCACCTCTGTCCTACACTTCACCGTAATTTCAAAGCACCTTAAAGCCAAACACCTCACTCTGTACTCTTTTTGTCACTGGTCCATGTATTTGTGATGCGGTGATGTCTACCTTCTCTTTCTATATCAAGTCTTATAACGCCACTGTCTTCCTACCCCATCTTCTTCTTCTTTGTGTTGTGTAACACTAGTGCCTGCTCATGTTTGATTACCCTGGTTGGTTATAGATCTATTTTACCTTCGGTTCAACATTTCTTTGCCTACTACATTCTGACTCCATGACAGCCTCTTCCTCTTGGTGTAAAGTCCAAAGGATTGAACTTTTACTTTTCACACCTAGCTCTGAACACAATTGTTCTTTATGGGTAAGATGGATCTTGTCCCAAGCATACTTTTGGCACTTATGTTTATTTTTAAAACACTACTACGGAACAAGGTTGTGCAAAGGAGGTCAACGGTACACAATCCCAACAACAAGCAGCAAAAAATGGAACTCCAACACCAAGCGAATATATCAATAACTGAAAATGTATTTAGTAACAAACAAGCAAACCTTTCTCATTGCTTATATTTAACAAGTGCGATTCACTCCTTTAAAAAGCATCACTTGATTAAAAACCATCAATGAATATAAGAATGTGTTTACTTCCATACATTAAAACACTTAAAGTCACCTTCACATGTAAAGCATTTAGATAATGTATTTAAATAAAAAAATATACATATTTTCATAGACATTAAGTAAATATTACTATTAATAATATTATAATATTATAATATTATTATTAATGATGCAGCCTGAAAAATAATAATAAATGACTCACAACTTCATTTGTTTCTGTTTCAAAACAGGTTTTAAATTGACAGAAATATTTAAGCCTTTTTTTTGTCATTGTACACCCTGAGAATCCATTTATATTCTGCGATTTCTGTCTCATTAATGATATCACATCCTCTTGCTCCACATATAATTTTTTTGTATTACCCTAAATCTAAATGTATGCTGCACACCCATCTCTTTAACATGCTTTTCAAGAGAGTTATTATTGACCACGTCTTACATCCTACAGATGTCCCAAAATCTTCTCCTTCAATTTCCCATTACATTTCCCTGTATAAAAACTGGAACAAACAGTGCAAACAGCTTGATAAAAAATATTATCCACATTACATGCAAAGTTGTCAGACAAGATGTTAAAGTATGTAAAGACAACTAGCTATTTCTGACTGTGGTTAGTAGTGGCGGTAGTATAGTTGGGTTAAGAGTCTAGGTGGACGGGTGGGTTAAGAGTCTAGGTGGAGGGAGGGTTAAGGGTGGGGGTGTTAGTCTGGGTTAGAACAAGGACAAAGCCAGTGCAAATTTAAATGGAATTTGAGTGCAGTCTTGAAAAGGCTGCTGGAAGGTAGAGTAGTTATAGAGGGTGGAGGATTGTTCCAAAGTTTAGATATGGTACATGAAAATATGGCTTCTCCTGCTGAGGTTTTGGGTTTGATAACAGTGAGTTGATTTTTGTTGCTTGATCTTAGGGGCCTAGTGGGGTGATAGGGTTGGAGAAGGGTTTAAAGGGAAGGGATTTTAAGGGGGTGGTTAATAAGTTTATGAGCGAGGGTGAGTTGATTAAAGTGAAGGAGTTGTGGGAGTTCTAGCTAGTTTAGTTCTTTAAGGGAGATACAATCCAGCATCCAGCATGTGTAGGTCTGTCTCTCTAAGGTTGGTAAGTATCGGGGATGCATAGAGTAGGGTGGAGATTAGCTGGGAATTAGCTATGGAGATTCTAGCTACCTTGGTTAGGAATTGGCAGCTTTGATATAATGCACCAAGTTTCTTGTGAACTTTTTTTATTGTGAGAGATATGTGCGTGTCAAGTCTAAGTCTGTTGTCTATTTCCACACCAAGTAATTTTGTGTGTTCTGATGGAGAGATGATGGTATTGTCTTTGGCAAGAATGTTGAAGTGGGGGGGTGTTTTGGGTGGATTTGGAAGGTTGGAACAGGAGAAGTTTTGTCTTACTTGGGTTGAGTAGGAGCTGAGCATTGGATAGCCAGCTTTCTACAGAAGAGAATGATTCCTGTGTGATTTGTTGTAGTTCTGGTAGAGTGGGGGCAGAGCAGATGAGAGTAAAGTCATCTGTGTACTGTATAAGAGATGCTTGTGTGGTGGCAGTAGGTAGGTTCTTAGTGAAAATTGAGAATAGCAGAGGGCCAAGGATAGACCCTTGGGGAACTCTGAGAGTAACTGGGAGGTGAGGTGATGTGTTTTTGTCCCAGATTACTGGTTGCTGGCATCCGTGTAGATAGCTGTGGAACCAGTTGCAGGCTGGTTGTGAGAAGGAGAGGTTGGGGAGAGTAGAGAGTAGTAGCTCATGAGATACCTTGTCAAAGGCCTTTGAGAGATCTAGAAATACAGCAGTAGAGAAGAGGCCATTGTTTTTGTGATGAAGTATAGTGTTGGTGAAGGAGAGCAGAGCAGAGGTAGTGCTGTGATATGGCCTGAAACCCTGTTGGGTTTTGGAGAGGAGATTATTAGCTAGGAGGTAGTTGGAGACCTGGGTGTTGATACAGTTTTCAAGTATCGTGGAGAGAGAGGAGAGGAGAGGATAGCAATGGGACAGTAATTGGAGAGGTCAGTGGAGGGGGTGCCTTTATGGAGGGGAATGATGTGGGATATTTTCCATATCGAGGGAACATAGCCTTCTGTTATGGAACGGTTGATTAGAATTGAAATTGGGTAGGCTAGTGTATCAGATGCAATTTTTAAGTATTCAGAGGGGAGGTTGTCAGCTGTGAGTTTGGTAGGTTTAAGTTTTGACAATAGTCTTTTTATGTTTGAGGTAGGTACTGAGGTGAAGAAGAAAAGAGGAGTGGGGGGTTTAGGGTTAGGAGTTGGGGGGGGGCTGTTGTAGGAAGTGTTGTTTGTTTAGAGATGGTATAGTTTCAGTGAAGTGTTTGTTGAAGGATTCAACAATACTGCTGGAGGAGGGGGGAATGGATGGCTGCGGGGTATCAACCTTTCCTGGTTGGAGGATATTGTTAATAGTGGACCAGAATTGCTTAGGGTTGTGGTTGGTAGAGTTTAGGGTGGATTTATAGTAGAGGGATTTGTCTAATTTTGTATGCTTCTTGGCTTTATAGCACAGTTCAAGGAATGATTGCCTATCTGAGTTAGGTTTTGTTAGTCGCCAGTGCTCCCAGGCCTTATCTCTGGATTTCATTAGAGTTCTGGTGGTCTTTTGTAACCATGGGGCATGCCTGGATCTGACTTTGGCATTTCTTACAGGAGCATGGGTGTTTAGGATGGAGAGGAAGGTACTGTTGAAGAGGTGGACAGCCTCATCTAGGTTGAGGTATTTTAGTAGTGACCAGTTAACGTTTTGCAGGGAGGAGATGAAGGAGTTGCGGTTGAAGTTGGACTTGTTCCATATTTGCCTGTGGATAATGGGCTTCAGGCTGTTTGTGTGGTGCCGAATTAGGAAAGTGGGGGAGTGGTCACTAAGACTGTCAGGTAAGCATCCTGCTAGGTAAGAGTGAGGGGCTTTGTTGACTAGGTCCAGTCAAGTAAGGTGTGATTGATAGGGTTTTTGTTGATTTGGGTAGAGGATTGAATGAGTTGAGTGAACCCATGGAGATTAAGGTGAATGGTTGGGAGACTGTTATTACAGGATAGCCAGTTGATGTTAAAGTCACCAAGAATGATGGTTTCCTGGGGTAGAGATAGAGTAGCCCAGCTCAGGAGATTTTCTAGGGTTGTGATATTTTTCCCTGGTGGGAAATAGCATCCTGTGATATTGATTGTTTTGTTTGAGTTTAGTTTGAGATTGGCATAAAGGATTTCTTCATTGTTGTGGTGAGGGGCAGATGAGTTCAGGAGTTGAATATCGAGGTGGTGTTTAAATATCAAACTTTCATTTCTCTTTCTCAAATTCCAGCTTATCTTGTGTAATCCTCAAGCATTCCCAAGACATCCAAGAAATATATTCTCTCCATCTTATTATTGTGTATAATGCAAGACCTCCTACTGGTTTGCTATGTGTGGAAAACACCAACAACACACACAGAAAACTTCATTGTAAGGTGTCCAACCAATCTCAGGTGGCTAATTTCATTCCAAGTGAGTAACAAATCTACTCTGTGGTTTTACTGTGATCACTGTACCTCCAATCTTGTTATTTTTTCCACTTCATAGCTCACAGCCATAAATAGATATGAGCATAGACTGATCAGTAAACTGCAACCTTTGTCCTAGAACTCAGACTCTGTCTCACTACAACGGACCAATAAAACATCTCTGAGATTTTGCTTTTGCCCCAGCACACATGCTGATCTCATACTTCCTGTTTAAAATAGTTAAAAAGAAGATAATAAGATTCTTATTTTCCTCCAGTAGGGACCATGTGTTGTCTCCAAACCTGGAGACAGGAATCTACTGTTTTCTGTGATAGTATCATGACATTACAAAAAGAGGTGTTAATTCTTATTCCATCCCCTTTTGCACTCGATAGTAAATTCGCTGAGTGCATTTCTTGGGATGTGGTCAGATAACACCAGACAATTTTAATAATCTGTAAACAAAAAGAAATGCAATTTTTTAGTTCCCCAGGCTAAATATCCTCCTAAGCTTGGCTGCAGCTTGATATCCTGCCCAGAGGTGTAGCTAGGGCAGGGCAAAAAAGAGCAACCTTTCTGAGTGCACGGTATGATTGTTAGTTGCCAGTGTGGTGGTGTTACAGTACTGGTATTCAGAAATGGTTACAGTTTAAGTGTTAAATGAGTTTGTGTGAGGTATAGCAGCTGTAGCAAAATACTTGTTACATTTACAGTAACTAGTTTGCATGTTAACTTCTTAGTGTCTCATTTTCCTGTAACTAAAATACTGTAACTTGTGTAGTTTATGCACAATCAGCCTTACTACTATGAAGGCCATAGTATTGCGTCCGAATGGAGAGATGATAAATCAGCAAACAAAGGAGAGTAGAATTGCTAGAACTGAATTCATCCTCAAGTCTTGGTGAGTACCTTCATGAGGTGGACCCTGTTTTTTACAAAATCTCAGCAAGATGACACTGATATATAGACTTTATTTTATATAGCATATATCATGGACAGAAGGAGGTTAAAAAATAAAAAAGATAGCTGGGTATACAAGACCCAGGATAAAAAAAGTGTCCAATCCTGGTAGGTGAACTAGTACCAGGACTGCAAAAAATGACATTGTAGAATCCTCAAGACACGGAAACATTCCTGCAATGGGGCTAGGCTGGGCCCAGGGGGAGGAAGGCCCCTATGTTGTAGAAGGAAGTAGCAGTCCACAAAAATCATAAGAACCGATAGGCCAAAAAAGAGCCATAAAGATGACAGAGTGGACTATTGAGGATAAGAAAGAAATTATGCATTGTTTTTACTATGCAAGAAGCCCAGAATTTCCAGACAGAAGATATACAAAAAATTTAAGAGAGAAATTAGAGGAAAGAAAAATACTTTCACAAGAAAAACTGTCAGAAGCTTCAAATAAAAATTGTGCTCATTAATACAACAGATTTGTGAAAAACATTACATAGACCAAGCAAAGAAACATCGGTCCATTTGAAAAAAGAAGCAACTGAAGAAGTGTGAAAATATAAAGAGAAAAATCTAGAGGCTTTTGAAAGATGTAAAAAAAATATGGACATAGGAAAGAAAAACAGATCTGCTATGACTCAATATTTATGCAAAGCAGAAAGCCAAATTAATCAACACAAAAAAGCCAGCCCCAAAGATATTCAAAGAGAAATACAGGCAAAGGCATCCAGATATGGAAAATTTCACATAAAAAAATAAGATCATATAGAGGAAACATAGAGCAGAAGATTAGTAAAGTAGAAGTAAAAAAATAGAAGTTGAAGTAATGGAATACTTGCACAGTGAAGGATTTAGTGTAGAAAGTCTAACACAGGTTATATCACAGTATGATGAAACAATGAGTCGCCATCGTAAGGAGAAACAGGAGGATTAGGAGAAATCTGAAGAAGAAATATGGTCATGGGAAAGATGAGATTTAATATGGTATAATATTTATTCAAAGGAGAAAGCAAAACTAATCAATACAAAAAGAACAGCACCAAAAAGTATAGGCAAAAGGCATCCAGATATGAAAAATTCTACAATACAAAAAATAAGAAAACAAAGTGAAAAAGTAGAAAAGAGGATTAATAATGCAATAGTTAAAGAAATAGAAACTGAGGTTATGGATTACCTGCGAATGTAGAAAATCTAATTCAGAAAACATTGTGGCAGGATAGAGCAATGGATCCCCAAATTAAAGCAAAACCAGTGGAGCAGGAAACATCTGAGCAGTTGCCAGATGAAGATACTTTGAAGCCTTCCCTAGGAAACCAGTACAAACATTTACATGGAGTTGCACAGCAAGGTGAGGAACAGGAAACCGGCAACTCTGATGCAGCCAATGTTGTGGGGCAATAGGCTAGTGAGTTCCCATATGAAAGAGCAATGGATGGCACAGGATGAAAACAATAAGAATGTGGCATAGGAAGATGCTGTGGAACTGTCTATAGAGTGCCCATAGGAAATGGAGAACAAAGAATATGCCCTCAGTATAGAAGAAAATGATATAAGAGAAATTTGCTTGATTTAATAGAGATGGACAGACAAATTAAGATCAATGAAAGAAATAGACTACAGAAAGTCAATAAAATCCAAAAAGGTAGAAGTTTGATAAAACAAATTAACACAGTAATTAGGACTGTCCATAGAGATTCATGCAATATGACAGAAGTAAATAAGATATATAACTGTGCAGCTAAATTAATAACAGATGAAGTCTTACCACAAAAACATAGGGTGGTAAGGGAAAGGAAGGGAGCAATTGAACGCCATCATGGACACAGTGAATAGGGACAACTATAAAGCTATTAAGAAAAGAAGTGTTATTGTTAGAAGACTATAGAAGAGGGAACAGATCAACAAAAATACTCAGAAAGATAGACAAGATAAAAGCAATGCACAGTATCCGAACATATCAGGATCTATCATGCACTATCACAAATAATAAACTAAAAATATCAGCACAGGCAGAAAAAACTTAGAAGATACACAGATACATTCAAAGGAAAAGTACAAAATAAGTGATTTATTGTTGACCCAAAAAGTTTTATAAAGAATTGGGAAACAAGGCAAATGGAATTGAAACACCATCAAAAAAAGAAGAAATAGATTTTGGAGAAATATCTATGAAGACCCTGTGAAACATAACAAAAATGCTAAATAGACAGAAGAAGGAAAAGAAAGAATAAGAAGTTCAAATGTACAGGATATGCAATGGGATGAAGTAACTGCCAGAGAGATTGAAACAAACTTAAGAAAAGGTCCTAAATGGAAAACCCTAGGCCCATATGCAATACCTAACTTCTGGTTAAAAGTATTAACATCTTTACAATAAGATTTAGACATGAGTAAGAACTATTTATATGCACACACCAAACAGATACCAGCATGGCTAACAACAGGAAAAATAATACTCCTGCAAGAGTGAACCTGAAAGCTATCCTAAAAACTATACACCAGTAACTTGTCTTCTGACAACATATAAACTATACACTGGAATTGATGCTGACAGAGTGTATAGTAATTTAGAAGAAAACAATAATTTCACTAGAGCAAAAGGATAATAAAAATATCATATGGAACAAAAGATCATTTGATGCTAAATAAATCATAATGGAGAACTGTAAAAAGGGGGAAAATCTAAGTATGGTATTGATAGACTACAAAAAGGCATTTGCCAGTGTCCCACATTCATGGATAAAAGAGTGCTTAAAAATGTAAAAGAAACATCCTACACTGATCAATTATATTACAATGATCATGAAACAGTGGCAAACCACTTTGCAGTTAAGCCATGATAAAGGACAAATTATTATTCCAGGGATAAGGATACAGAGGGGGATATTCCAGGGTGACTCTCTGTCACCACTGCTCTTTTGTCTTGCCCTTAACCCATTAAGCTGGCTACATAACAGATTAGGTCATGGCTATAATTTGGCTCCTAGAAAACAACAAAGTATAAAGACTTCTCATCTTCTTTTTGTAGATAATTTAAAACTGTATACTTCATTAGGTGAGTAACTGAAAGCACAACTGCAAGTGGTTAAAAGGTTTTCAGATGATATAAGAATGTCATTTGGTTTTGATAAATGCTGCAGCACCAAGAAAACATCAGTTTGGGACAGGAGTGTGATATAAAAGAACTTGAGCTAGAGTGAGTATATAAATATTTGGTAATTGATGAAGGATCAACAATAAAACATGAACAAATATGAATACAATTTAGTAAGGAATATTTTAGAAGACTTGCATTAATACTAAAAACAGCATTGACATCCAGGAACAAAGTCCAAGCTAAAAAACAATTTGCTCTTCCTGTCCTAGTTTGGACAGAAAAAAAGGAGGATACTTTATGCTCATCAAATGATTTATAAAAGCCACTGCAGACCAAGACTATATATTCCCTGTTCTGAAGGAAGCATGGGCCTCCTCGAAATTGATTACATGTATAGATCTGCAGTCATGGGACTGCATACATATCTGCTGACCTCACAAGGCCCAAACATAGTGAAAGTATTGAAACATGAGGAGAATAAGTCTAAGATGACTTCCCTGCTTAGTTTAGCAGAAGCATACAGGCATCAAGTGGGAATGGAAATCAAACCTGAAGTAGATAAAAATCAGGCAGCAACTGAATGTGCCAAAAAACAAAAGAAAGAATATAAGGTGAAGGCTCGGATGAGAAGGCAAGAAATGTGGAAAATGCATAAATTTAGTTGCAAGTATAAAAACTGTTGAAACAACCTCATGTTGATCAGGATCAAGTGCAAGAATAGCTAAGAAGAGGTGAATTTAAACCACAAGATGAAAGGGTAATATTGGTGGCACAGGATAGTGGATTATATACACGTTGGTTTACAAAGTCCATTGAACATGTGGGAAAAACAGACAAAAAGCAGGTTTTATAAAACAGAATTGGAAACAGTTGCACATCTTGTTGCTAGTTGTAATATACTAATGGCAGAAGGACTGTATACTGAAAGGCATAACAATGTGGCAAGAGTGTTGCACTGGGGATTGTCCAAACATTATAAAACTTTAGTAGCTGAAAAGCACTGGAAACATGAGCCACATGGCATCATAGAAAATTATGAAGTTTAAATGACATGGGATCATCCATTACCAACAGTTCATAAAACAGATACAAGAAAACCAAATATAGTAGTCCATGAAATCAAGACAAAAATAACATTGATTATAGAAATTGCTGCACCCAGTGACTACAGTGTCTTATGTACAGAGAGACACAAAGTCATAAAATACCAGGATTTGCAGGCAGAAATGAGGGCAATGTGGAAGAAAGATACCCAGACAGTTCTGGTAGTAGTAGGAGTAATGGGTCTTATAAAAAATAATTTACAATTGTACTTAGATATTTTACTAATACATGTAACTCCATACGAATTACAGAAGTAGTCATTACTGGGCACATTGTGGGTGCTCCGAACAGCACTTCTGGCTAACATCAAAGATTGAAACAATTCTAATTTCATGAACTTTAATCATACTTTGACTTAGGAATGGGGTCCATTCCCATCATGGTATTAGAAACCCAAAAGACTTGGACAAATTAAAAACAGGAGAGGACATAAAATGTACTGATACTGTAGGTTCACTGTCCCTTGTCCAGGGTCCATTTGTATCATGGTATTAGAAACCCAAGACACTTGGAGAAATTAAATCAGGAGAGGCCACCGAGTATTGCTGTGACTTCAGCTGAAATGGAGGTCCCTCAGTCTGCCCAAGGCTTCAGACACTGCTTCCTGAAAAGAAGGCAGGGCCATTAGGTTAAGGAGTTCATCAACATATTCACTTTATCTCTCTACATTCACATAGCTCTCTACCCCAAATCAAGTAAAAGTCATGGAAATAGCAGTGATCCAATTAAGTCAGCATTTAGTACAGAGGTGGACTACAGATATGTTGTCTTCTATGAGAAAGATGTTTACCTTAGCAACTCAGGTCTTTTGTTCTAGTAGTGCATGGCTCATCTCACCACACTAGTTGTGACCAACAGGCTATATCTCAAGAAAGGCCACTACAGATGGAGCTTCATTATACTGAATCAGGTTACAAAGGAAATAAAAAAATCCTTCAGTATCTTTTCCAATATTAAAACAATGCCAGTCTCACTGGCACCGAAGAAAATAATTTCATTTCTGACAGCAACTTTAACAAGAGTTTAACAATTTTTTTCTCCCAGAATTTAAAGTAGTCTTTCTATTTTTTTTAGCCCTCAGACATGATGGCTTTCTTACCTCTGCCCATTGGCCCATTCATTTATCCAGTGGATGGAGAGATCCAGGCCCAGGCATTCACCAGAAAGGAAGAGAGCCCATATGGCCTATTCATTACTTGACCTGGATAAGAGCTCTGTTAGCTTATTCATTCGCTCCTGGAGTAAAAAGACAAGTGTGAGGGAGCAGGCCATTTTCTTCATCATGCAGGACCCTCTCCCATTTCTAGACCCTCCCCACAGTGGTTGTTTTATCATTATTGCTGCTATTGCCTGGGAGGGTGCATGCAAGCATGCCTCTATGCACATCTAACAACTCCCATCTTACTGTGCAGCATGGAATCTCTTTGACTCAAATATTGCCAGATTCACTCCTACACCCATGTCTGGGTGTCTAACAGCAGGTAAAATTCCCACACTTTGTCTGCCTCTTAGTCAGAACTTTATCCTCTATGCTATAGAGCTGGGGTTCCTTATTTTTTGTTTCTTTTTGTGTTTTTTTTTCTGTCTTTCTTTTCTTTCTTACTTTTACCTTTTTCAAAACAGTGCCATGCCCACTAACCAGCTCTTCCCACTGTGTTTGCACTCTCTAGTTAAGCAAAAATTTCTCCCCTTTATGAAGATCAGTGCATTGTTAACAGGACCATGATTACCAATAGCACTACTCAGCATTATTGTAGCTCAGTTGTTAATCCGGTATCTTATTGACTTCATAATTTCAGAGTAAAAGTACATTTGTATCTGTTAGGAACAACATCACAATAGATTCAGTCCTGTTGGAGTTTACCAGTCATATGGGTCCATTGTGCTGAAACATCCCAACATTTCACAGGCTTATGGAAAAGAAGATGAGCAACCAGGCAACTGTTATGTGACCATTGTACAGTTAAGTGTGGCTGGTTCCTGAAGGAGGAGGCCCCTCCCTCAAATGTTACAACTTTGAATATAATAACTTTGATATCACTCAGTCTGGAAGGTGCATGGATGCTATTTATTTTTATTTTATTTAGTTATTCCTATTTGATAAGCAGGTAGGTAGACTGGTCCAAAGACCCTTTTTGACTATGACCTGGATGCAAATGGGCATACACACCAGAAGAGAAAATTTACAATATACAATAGTACAATTATGTAATATAAATATATATATATATATATATATATATATATATATATATATATATATATACAGATATGTAGAGGTTTTATATAAATATATTAAAAAGAGGTACTTTAAGTACAGTTTTGTATAGAAGCAATTTAAATGTTGTTGGATCAAATCAAACTGTTCGTGAAAGACCAGACTTCCTGGAAAGGGGGAAAAGTGACCCCCAAAGGAAACAAATATATAAAG